>NC_048231.1:105969545-106055323 GCF_002007445.2 Ailuropoda melanoleuca | reverse complement strand
CCCCCCAGTGTGCTCGCGGAGTGGAGTAGGGACTAGGCCTGGCCGCCAGCCCGTGGCTCCTGTGGGTGTTTGTATCGGTCCGTGTGGGTTGATCAACTTCGATGTGGGTTTGCGTCTTGCCGGAATCTTGGATTGCTAATTACCGAAGATACATTCATTGTGTGTGTGTTTTGAGATGGCTGCAATTTGATTTTCCAGATTTAGGACACTTCTCAGTTCCATGTTGGAAAAAGATTATTGGCATAACAAACAGCTTTAAGTTCCAAATCTCGCTGAGTTTCAGCGTCAGGTCCCACTTCCAATACTCCCCAGGAATCCGTCGGTTAATCTGTTAGCATGTGGAGGCACAGAGACGGCCGGTGCCAAACTTCTGAGCAATGTTTATGCACCATAGGTGACAGCAGCTCACGCCTGCACAGGAAGGAAGCTCTCAGGTGGGGCTGCCTCCCGAGACCCGGCTTTGGATGCTGAGTGAAGTGCGAGGCCACGTGATGGGAAGAATGGAGAAACCGGGCGGGGACGGCGCCAGCCCGTGGCAAACAAGTCTGGCCACCTGGAGAGGATGAGCAATCGAATAATGGGAGCAGCCAGCGCCCACTGAGCCGGGCGGCCCCGCGCCCTGGTCGGCGTCGATGGAGGGCATCTCCACAGTGGCCCCTGAGGTGGGTGCCATCGCCACGTGGCCACAGATGAGGGAGGAGACTGCGACACAGCCGGGTCGAGTAGCGTGGGCAGCACCACGAAGGAGCAGAGCCCGTGTGGAGCCGGCGCAAATGCACGGGGGCCAGGTCCCAAGGCCCACGATGCCTCGCATTTGGTGCCTAAGGTAGAGCCGAGGGCTCTGACAGTGCGTGTGCCGCTCAGACAGCACGTCCACGACGTCGGCCACGACACCCCCAAGGTGGGGACCCAGGACATCCTGGCACCCCCACGCCAGGCTCATGCCCTTCCCAGAGGCAGCTGCATGCTGCCGTCGGCTCCGGAAGTCCACTCGGGTGGGATCCCATGCTCCGCCCTCGCCTTTGTGAGTGGGCCCGGCCGTGCGTGCACAGCTGTCTGCACACACCGACTTTACTTCTTATTTCTTCTGCTGTCGGTGGACATTCCCGGGGTGTCCAACGTTTGGCTGTTACACATAAAACCGTGATGGGCACTAACCCGTGTCGCGGGTGCACATAAGCGCTCATCCCGCTGGGCGCGCAGTGGCGTCGGTGACGTGTGAGACAGCCTGCCCCCGCTCGCGTGGGACTCCGGCCCGTGTGCCGTCAGGCCCCGTAATGGGGTCGGCCTGCACCTGGGCCTACGGACAGCTCGCGTCTCCAGGACGAACACTCAGCGAGCATTGCTTCAGACGCTGATGAGACGTGTGGACGTCCTCNTGTTCGTTGTTGGGGTCTTCCGTGTCCGCGCTCAGCAATCTCGGCCTCCCCCGAGCTGCTGACGGGCCCTCCTGCCCTCCCCCACCGCGGAGCCCTGCTCTGTGTGCTCCGACATCAGTGCAGACCCCACAAGGCCGAGCTCTGTCGTCCTCCCTCTGGCCACGTGGAGTGGACAGAGGCCGATGGGGGACCCAGGTTTCGCCTCTTCCCACTTTTCCCCTCTGTCCCTCCTGTGTCTCTGTCAGGGACTCACTCTTGTGCTCGCATCGGAGGCTGACTTAGCGGACATTGCGTGCTCTCCCCCGGCCTGATTCAGCACAGCCGTGGCCCATCCACACAGGCGCCCAGGTGCCAAGCAGCAGTGAGGCTGCCAACAGGCCAGGGGGGCCGTGAAGTAAGCCCAGCACAGGCCACGGGCAGGGCCACGAGGCCCCCCTTCTTCTGCAGCCTCACCCCCACGCAGTGGTGCCGACACCGCGGGCTGGTGGAACTCAGGAAGCGGAGCCCACCTCGGGCACGGATGGCTCTTCCGTAGAGACCCCGCGTACCCCTTGTGTGTCGGAGCCGTGCATAGACGGGGGTCAGTGAGCTTGCGACCCCGCAGACGGTCAATCCCGGCTTCCCGCACTCGCGTCCTGCCTCAGGGCAGGCGGCCCCAGGACCGCGGGCACCCCATGGCCCCGCAGGGGCTTCCCTAGAGCCAGGCTCCCCCCCCTCCCACCAAGCTTCATTTTTCTTTTATTTTAATCCTAATGTTGGTGTTCTCTCTGGTTCTAAAAGTAATGGATCCATTGGACGCAATTCGGAAAATGTGGTAAAAAACACATTAAGAATATTTTCACAATGACCTGTAACTCTGGACCTCACACTGGGTACTTCATGTCTGCTGTGACACCGCCTCACGCCCCAGCCACTGGAGCAAGAGGGGCTCTGGCGGACGAAGACGTAGCCGCCCCAGCACCAAGCGCCGGGGGCATAGAGCTGCCCCGGGGTCACGGGGCGCTGAGCACAGGGAGTGTGGAAGCTGTGGGGGCAGAGGCGGCGAGAGCGTGCGTGTCCTGTGGGGCCGTCGGGCCAGTGGGATTCAGTCACCTGCCGAGGAAGACCGCACAGGGCAGAACAGGGAGGACCCCGCGTGAGGTCCACCGAGACCAGGCGGCTGTTTGCAAACTGCAGGTCACAACCCGTCAGCAGGTTGTGAAATCAATTTAATGAGTCCCAACCAATGTTACAAAAAAGAGCCAAAGTATCCATTTCTGTGATGACAACAGAAACGACGATTTCTATCGGGGGATTGCTCATCGCGCTGAGAGCTGTTTNTGCCGAGAGCCGTTTCGGGAACGTCGGCCTCCCGTCTGTTGTGCGCGGGCTGTGGCGTCAGGCGTGCTCCTGAGGAGGTCTCGGCAGACCTTCCAGGCATGTGGGAGAGTGCGGGCCAGTCTAGGCTGTGGGAGCCCGCAGGTCGGGAAGGAAGGTTGGTGNCGCTGAGAGCTGTTTCAGGAACGTCGGCCTCCCGTCTGTTGTGCGCGGGCTGTGGCGTCAGGCGTGCTCCTGAGGAGGTCTCGGTTGACCTGGGGTGCGGGTCTGGGGAGGTACTCAGCTGGGGAAGCTTCCAGGCATGTGGGAGAGTGCGGGCCAGTCTAGGCTGTGGGAGCCCGCAGGTCGGGAAGGAAGGTTGGTGGGGCTTCGGTGGGACACGTTTACGACCCTGGATACACTGCTCCCCCCTGCTCTGCCTCCAGGCGTGTCCTCCTGCGTCCTCGTCCCCAGCACCATCCTCCTCTTTCCTGTGGCTGAGCACCCACACCACGTGCTGATCTGGGGGCGGCAAAGCTCTGACCGCGTGCCGGGGCACGAGCTACTGTGTGTCTTCGTGGGGGGCTCTTTACATGGAGGACTCCTTACCCCGTGTCTTGCCGTAGTTTGAAGTCACCCTATTTCAGGCCGGTCTCCTTGCCAAGGTGGTAAGAGCAAACATAGCCAGGCTCCCTCCCCCAGGCAGCGTGAACGCGGGGAGATTTTGGCCCACGCGAGAGGGAATGAGTGCCCGTGGCAGACACCGTGCTGCCTAGGCAGAAAGCACAGACGTCCTGAAAGCAAAGGTCCACACGGCACCGGATTGAACCGAAACAGGGCCACATTCCTCAGCTCACATGGAAATGAAGGAAAGGGCAGAGCTGCCTTTTTCTTAGCTTTTTTGTAAAACCAAATTTGAATGTTGAGACATTGCAAGATGCCTCCCCACCCTTTTATTCTGTGCACTTCCCCTCCCCACGCCCACAGATGTCAGTGCAGCCCCCCGAGGAAGACCGAGCTCTGCAGGGACCCTCGCGGGGTGCCCGTGTAGGTGTCTGTGTGCTGAAGACCAATGAGCAGGGCGGTGTGCCCAGGAAAACGTGCGGCAGACCACGCCACAGAGAACGGCCCGTTCACAGCCACGCCTCACTCTGGGGACACAGGGCAGGTCCCCTCTGTGGCACTGCGGGGGGCGTCGGTCCCTGATGCAGCCAGACTTCCCCATCCTGCTGTGTGAGCTGCAGATTTCTGTCCAGACCCCGGGGCCAGGCACGGTGAGCTCCCCTTCCCGTCTGAAAGCTCCACAGGGTTCACTGCTCTGTGGGAGGCTGGGGCTTTCCGCCTTGTGGGATGGGGTGACCCGTCGGCCAGCACGGCCCATGCAGCAGGCAGGGGTCTGTGTGACTGGGGCGGGCTCTCCCACTACCAGGTATGGAGGACAAAGAGGACATCCCAGCCCGCTTGGCAGAATCGCTTCTTGCAGCGCTATCTGAAAATAGATTCTCAATTTCACAGGTAATTAGGATCTCCCTCCAGAACAGAATTAAACACACCGGAGCCACGCGCCCAGAAGCCCCGGGGCTGTCGTCTTTAATCACCTCATGGCCTACATCTGGGACGGCCGGGATGGCCCCGTGGTTCAGTGCGGGCAGCAGGAGCCCCCGCCCGACTCCTCCGGCCCTCCTTACCCCTCGTTCCCGGCCCTCAAGCCCAGTCATCCCCGATTGCTTCAGGCAGGGGGGACCTGCGTTCTGGGCGTTCGGATGCTTTCTTGCTGTTGACAGCGGGGGTTCTAGAAGTCACTGGCCTGTCGCCTGCTCCAACAGCATCAGGAGGAACGGACCCACGTCACCCGCTGGTCTGCTCCAGCAGGGGCCTCCGTGACATCCTGCTGCTGTCCCTGCTTCTAGAACCAGCTGGCACCACTCGCGGTGAGCTGCTAGTTACCAACATGAGCCCCCGATCCGCCAGCATTATCCTGCGGGGCTGGAGGTCACTGTCAGGTGCCCCGTCAAGGGCATCGGTGGGCCTCCTCCCCTAAGCCTCTCCGTGTTTATTTCCCCTGTGACACTGAGGCCCGGCCGGATGTGGGCCAGCCCTCCCTGCAGCTGGAGCTGACCCGGGAGATGTGCAAGGCCACTGAGCATCCCCTCGGAGCAAGGCCCAGGAGAGGCAGCCTCCACTCAGCAGCCAGCCTCCTGCACCTGGCTAGCCAGCCGCGGGGGACCCAAACCAGGCCAGGCTGGTCTGCATGCCCTGGGATCTGCATGCATAGACCCTGTCTCTGGCATCTCCTGAAACCACTCCCTGAGCCAGGCCATGAGACTACATCAAGGAGATGGGGACCCCCTGGCCATGCTCCAGTGACAGCCGGGAGAGTATCTCAGGCCACCTAGGAGCTGTCCCAGCCCAGCCTTGGGGCCTCTGCCTGAGCCTCTCCCTGCAGGAGGGGGGAGGAGGAGAGGGAGGAGGAGGGGGGGAGGAGGATGGGGAGGGGGAAGGTGGGAGAACAAAGGGGTAGAGAGGGAGGAGGAGGGGGAGGAGGAAAGGGGTCGGGGGAAGGATGGGGGGAAGAGGGGGAAGAGAGAAGAGAGAGAGGGGAAGGGCGAGGAGAGGGAGGGGGAGGAGGGATGGGAGGAGGGAGGAGGGAGAGACACTTGAAAAAAAAAGCCCGGAAGTGCCTCCGCTCCCCGGGATGTATTCCCCAGGATGTAATTGCATCTCGAGGTGAACAGGCTTGGGGGTGGGGGTGGGGGTGGGGGTGGATTCAGGGAATCCGTGGGAACCACCAGTGATCTGCTATGTGCTTGCCGTCCACTACGCGGCATCAGGAGGATAAACAAGGTGTGGCTTTCGGAACGACCCTGGCTGGTCCGGGCGTCTCCGTGCCCTTCTCCAGGGTTGGGCGAGGCCCCTGGGGGCTGTGCGTTTGGGGGAGGGTGGTCCTAGCAGAACTGTACCAGACAGGAGGCCGCCTGAGGATAACCCCATCACCTTCCGAAGTGTCCAGACACCTGAGTGCCCACCTGGCTGGCCACCAGGGGCTCAGGAGTTAGATGTGGCCACACTGCCCCTGGATGCGGCTTGGCTTTGTCTGGGGCTTTTGAGGCCAAACTGTACAGACACACCATTCACAAGTGCTGGGCAAGAAACGGCCTCGTTCTGTTTTCAATCATCCCGGTGGCGACGGCAGGCCCGCGTTCCTCGTCCGCCGGGAGGCCGCTCCTGCCTTGTGTTCGCCTGAGGAAATCTAATAGGGTCTGGAGACTCCTGGGCGTGACTCAGCGGCTGGAGGGGAGTTGGTATTCCAGGCGTCCCTGGAATCGGGCTGACCTCAAAGTCAGATTTCAGGCACCCGGAACGGTCCTGATGTCCCCTTGGCCACTCGCGAAGGCTTCAAGTCCATCGTCAGCCCGTGTGTCTTTGCTGGGTGGTGGCTCCCAGAGCATGAGGGTCGGGGTGGTCTGGGCTCAGCACCGAGTGAGTCCACGGCAGCGGGAATGGGGCGCCAGTCCACGGACAGAGAGGGACAAGGCGGGGCTTGGGGAAATGAGCAGTCACTCGTGTCCTGTTCAGGTGCAGACCTGCAGGGGTCCGGATATCAGGCCTCGTCACCGTGAGCGGAGGGGGGTGAGCCGTGCCTGCCAGGTAACATGGAACACTGCGGTCTCACGGCCCACGGCCACACTGCGTCCCCTGGGAGCACGTGCCACAGAGGGTTGGCTTCTGTCCCGCTGTTTTCAGCTCTGCACCCACGTTCCCGCATGAGGAGGTCTCCCTATCATTCAGCATCCCAGGACACCGTCTGGGTTGTCTGACGCGGTACCAAGCCCGCCCACGCCACGGAAGGCCAAGATCGGCGCGGCAGCCTCACGTGCTCCTCGCACCCCTGCGGGTCCCCAGGGCTGGGCAGGTGTGGTTTGCAGACCCGTGACTCAGAAGGTGCTGCCCTCTGCCATGCGTCACCTGGGCCCAGGCTGCCTCCCCAGGTGTGACCGGCCGAAACTCAGCCCCGCCAGCAGCAGCAGCAACTTGCTCACCTGAGGTTCATAAGACAAAAGCCTAAATGGCCTTTGGCAAAATCCACCCAGAATTTCCACGTCTCTCTCCCACTTCCCAGGCGTTGCTGGGAATGCCCCACAGGCAGCTCCTGCAGGAACCCTGGAGAGGCAGGTCTGAGGGGCGGACCCACGCTTCCCAGCCCCTGCGGCCCCTTCCCACTGCTCACCCCACCCCGGCCACTGTCTTTGGTGGCCGGCCTCGGATGGAAGCAGGACAGCAGGGTGGCCTTGCCTGGACGCACACGCGTGTGGAGAGGGGATGCCAACGCCAGCTCCTCGCCTCGCGGGCCAAGAAGCACATTCCTCCCCGGCTGAGTCACGGGCACTGCTCTCCGGAGCCTCATGACCTGCATGCGGTGCCCAGGGAGCTCTGGGGCCGCCAGCTCATTCCCCAGAGGCAGGGGCAGTGCGGCCCCGGGGGATGCCGGGAACATGCGACTCTCTGGACACGGGGCTACTCACCGCACTGCACGTGAAGACGGTCTTGGCGACGGAACCCCAGCTGCTGGGACAAAGCCACCTGGAACCCCAACTGCTGGGACAAAGCCACCTTCTCTTCAGGCTTTTCCATTCTTGCACTTGGAGAGCCAACGACAGCTTCTCCAGGGAAGCCAGTCCTGCAAGGCCCGGGAAGGCGGGCCAGGCTGGCTCCTCAGACTTTCAGGGCCAGACGCGGGAGAGCAGACGGGCGCAGGGGCTGCGGGATGCCTCGGGCCACATCTCCCAGCGAGGCACACAACTTGGGTGGCCAGGACAGGCTGCCCCCCCCCACAGAGCCAGGGGGTTGTAGGGTCACTGCAGCAAGTGCAGAGAATTGCTCCTTCAGCCCAGTGTGAGCGACCAGGCTCCGTGCATGTGGGCACCTGCTCCTGGAGGGGTGCACGCGGGTCCAGATGCCCAGGCTGCACAGAGGTGGTGGGGACCGCACCCCCAGGCTGCACGGAGGTGGTGGGGACCGCACCCGAGGCAGCCAGCGGCCAGTTTGTGTTTCTGTACTTTCCAAGAGAAGTCCTGTCTCACGAGTCACTTTTCTTATATCAAATGAGGATTTTAAAGAAAGATCATGTTACAGAAGAAACTCATGTTCGATGGTCTTCTGTTTAAACCAGACTAGCTTCAATTTCCTTCCGTGGTAAAAAGCTCCATGGACAGCAACAAGGACAGAAAGGAAGGAGGATGGTGGGAAGGACTGAACCCCGGAGGGACTGGATCCCAGGGCAGGAGCAGGAGTGAAACCCACCACACAGGTCAACTCCAACCGGGGAGATAGAGTGGGAGGGCCCGCCAGGAGCATGCACCTGACCGAGTGGCCATCAGCCCGGGAGCAAACCTAGTAAGCCAGCCTCAGACCCCTGGCAGGGGTTGAAGTGCATCTCCCCAAAAGGCACGTGCTGGAGTCCCACCGCAGGGTCTCCGAATGTGCCCTTACTTGGAGATGGGGCTGTTGTAGGTGCGATTAGTGAAGACAAGGCCGTGCCAGGGATGGGGGCCCTCATCCAGCAGGAGGGGAGTCCTTAAGGGAAGGGGAAATTTGTAGACAGACACACACACTGTGTGTGGGAGAAGGCCATGTGATGACAGACAGGGATGACACCCCTAGGATGTCAGGCGGGCACTGGAAGCTGGGCGAGGCCTGGACCGTGTTCGCCTTGCAGCCTGGGAAGGAACCAGCCGCCCACACCTGATCTCCACGTCTGGCCTCCAGATTGTGAGCTGAGAGATGTCTGCTGCCGAAGCCGCCCAGGGTGGGGACTTTGGTGCAGCAGCCCCAGGACACTCACACGGCCTCCACCGAAGCCTCCATCTCCCTGTCCTTTCCCTATTGGCCTTCACAGCCCAGCAGGCACCTGGGCGTGGGCTAAGATAGGGAGCCTACAGGGACTGCAAATGTGCTAATTGGAACTAATCTGCCAAAGTTCCTGGGCAGGTCCCAGCAGGAGGTGCTGGGAGAACAGTCGAGAAATTCAAGTGACAATCAATAGGCAAAGGAGAACCAAAAAGTAAATGAACTGAACAATGCCCCCCACCCCCAGATCTGGGCAGGGGTTTGGCACCCAGGACTCCTGGTGGAAGGTAGGGCCTGCTGGGCCCTGAGATTGGAGGCAGGACCCCAGGGTCAGGGAGGTACCACGACCCCAGGCCAGAGTACCGGGTGGAAGGGACCAGGGGGCTTTGCCCACGGGCAGCAGCCAAACCCACTGTTGGAAGAAGGCAGGTGCCCGACCGCCTCAGGACCCAGGAGTGCCAGGTCCCATCTCTGCACCTGTGTGGCTTCCCTGCGTGGGTGCCTGCCGCTGCCGGGAGTCTGCTCCCAGGGCCCAGGCACAGCGAGCTCTTGTTAGGACTGTCCCGACTTGCTTCTCCCCCCTGCCCCCAAGACCCTCGTCACCTGCCTCTCCTCCCCAGTCTCCCTGATGCCACCTGGTCTACACACCCCGCTAGAAAACTCTCTACAAATGCCTTATCCTGGCTGGGCTCCCCAGGGAACCCGCCCTCCCCCCCACTGGCTTGTCAGTGCATCTGGACCCCCAGCCTCTGCAGCCCACCCTCATTGTGAGTGTGCTGGCGCCCACGTCCTGGCGCCTGTCGTCCCCGTGTTGCCCTCCGTTCAAAGCCTTCCTTTCCTCAACCCTCCAAAGGGATCCGTCGGCTCCACGCTTCGGGGTCCTGAGCTCTTGGGCTTGTGCCCTTTTGAACACACACATTTTATGATGGTGGGCTTAGCCTTCCCGTGGACCGTGGGCTCCTTTATGGAGGGACACAGTCTTCCAGTTCTTACGCGCTGTGTCTGGAGGCCCAGAGACATGCCTGCACTCCTGGGGCCTGTGTTTACCATAAAGTTCTCATCCCCACAGGCCTACAATTTCCCATTTTAGTATCGAAGGAAATCGCTCGTAAGAAAATTCCCAGGGTGACATTTTGTAGGACATTTTGGAGGCCGCTCTGGCCCAAGGAACCAAGCATCATCCCTCCCTGGAGCCTTAGGCCGCTCTCAGGCCCTCAGCCATGGCCAGTCCATCTGTGGACAGGACTGGGACCGTTTTCCCACTTCGTGTTCCTCTTAAGATAGTTGTGGCCAATCAAGGCAAAGTCAGCAAGACCCAGGCAAAATAAAACCAGCATGACTTGGTAAGACCAAGTCAGCGTTCCCATGAGGTCAGAGGAGACGCATGATCCTGATGCCGTGAGGAAGGGTATGTGCTGACAGGCGCTGTGTCTCCCCAGCGGTGGACACGGTGCCTGGAAGGCGTCCTCGATAAATGTCGAGCAAACCCGTGAACAAGGGAGTCTGTGCATTCCTCTCAGTAATTGTTTCTTTAGTGGTTTTAATTCTGAGATGACCTTGTAACAGCAGTATTCGGGAAGTCAGGACAGAAGCAGGCCGGAGGTGGGAGACCCCCGCCGCCACTGGAGCACAGCCATCTTCCTGCAGGAGCCCAGACTATTCGACTTGCTAAATAAAACTGCAGCTGGCCGCCGGGACTGGCTGGGTGCCCATGCACACTTCTGGGGGTACTCCAGCTGGCTCTGCAGTTGGGGTGCCAAGTAGCCTCTGGCTGCCTGGGTGCCGCTGCTCTGAGGCCTGACAGCACTGCCTCCCCCGGGGTCCTCTAGTGGCTGCAGGGCCCCTGCCTTGGGGTGAGCTCATGGCCAGCTGACGCACAAGGAATCACGCCTTTCAGACAGAGCGGGCTTCCCACGGCACGTGGAAGGCTCAGAGGGTGCCAGGCTGGAGCTCCCTGGGAGGGTCGGCTTTCTTCTTTCTCTCAAGCTCAGAAGGACCCAGCCAATGGTGACCCCCACCATTTCCTCTCCTGGAGTCCGCTTTCCTCCGAGGTTCCATCAGCCATCAGAATGGCCCTGAGTGTGGAATCTCCCCTAAGCCTCTCTCTCTGGCAGCTGTGGGTGGCTGTCGTCCAGAGGAGGGGCTTCAGGTGATGACCCTGAGAGAACAGGCCTGAGGGGACAACTCTGAGAGGACAGGCCTGAGGGGACGATCCTGAGGGGACAGGCTGGAGGGGATGACTCTGAGGGGATGCCCGTGAGGGAACAGGCCTGAGGGGACAGGCCTGAGGGGACGACTCTGAGGGGACAGGCTGGAGGGGATGACTCTGAGGGGATGCCCGTGAGGGGACAGGCCTGAGGGGACGACTGAGGGGACAGGCTGGCAGGGATGACTCTGAGGGGACAGGCCTGAGGGGACAATCCTGAGGGGACTGGCTTGAACTGGGACACTCCTCAGAGCACTGGAAGCCCCTCCTGAGAGTGACCACGTGGAGGGTGTGAGGGAGCCTGGAGACCAGCTCTCCTATCACAGACTCAGGAGCGGAGACGCAGGCGTTTCAGTGGACTGTACACAGATTCGTTTGTGCCAAAACCAAAGCCTGGCTCCGCAGGGCTGCCTGGCGGTGAGCTGCCCCAACATTGGGCCTCTCTATTGTGACACAGGGGCTCCATCCATTCCCTGGATCCTTCAGCTCATGTTTGCTGAGCACCTGCTGACTGTGCGGCAGTGAGTGGCCGCGTGGCTTCCAGTGCCTTATTCCTGAGGGATGCACGACACAGAAGGAAGCAATGTGCAACCAGCCAACGGCCGTCACAGAGGGGTCGGGAGCAGAGCTGGGGCCACATCAGGCAGACACCCACAGACCCCAGCTCCATCCCTGAAAACTCTTGCCCTTGGCTGTGTGACTTTGGACATCACTTACCCTTTCTGGGCCTTCTCTCCTTGCCCTAAAGCAAAGCAGGTGGACATGTGTTTCCAGAGAGTGACCCTGAGGAACTGGGCTGCCCTGGTGGGAGCAGTGTCCCTGACCCATTGAGGGGGTAGCATCTCTAGGCTGATGCCCCTCATGTCCTCTGAGTGCAGCTCATGACAAGGTCAAGGGTAGGCCAAGAGGGTCAGGGAGGGAGAGCCTTCCTTCTTTCAATTCTTGAATCTACTATCATTGCATTTAGGCTCGAGGAATTTCTGGGGGCTTTTATTAAAGTGTTTACAATTTAAACAGTGAGTTCTCAGGACTTCAATTTTCCTAAACTTATATTTGAAGCTAAACTGAGATTTGGCCTCAGGAGGTTGACGACGTAGATATCTCAGTGTGAGCCCTGCCACAAGCAACGGCAAATTTGCTTTGCAAACCACCACTTTCATGCTAAAAAAGTACTGCTCACCCACCAAGACAAAGGATGGGAAACAACACACCCTTATTTCACAAACAAAGCACGCACTGATGGGTCTAGTTAGGACACGCTGGGTGCAGAGCGCCCCAGAGAGCACGTCACCATCCTATCAACACCTGGCCGTCAACAGCAGCCAAGCACTCGCTGTTGACGTGTTTTTATCGAGCCCCCGGGCCCAGGACTCTGTGGCGTAGGGGTCTGTCCTCACACCCAGCTCCCACCATTTGGCCCAAAGTGCCCTGGCCCCAGAGTCCCCTTTCTCCACCAATGCCTCAGGTCAGTCTGGCTTTCACCCTGAGCACGGCCGCCTCCCCAGCTCACCAGGTGTGTCCCCGGCACAGAGCTCTGGCATGCGGGGTACCGGTTACCACCCGAAGTCACCGTGAACATGTGGCCTCGACAACGCAAGCTCTTCTGCCAGGAAAGTTTTTGACTCTGTGGGCACGGAGGGAAGGGGTTGACTTTGGATGATGGAAAACAGCACTTCTTTGACAAAAAAAATGAGTCGTCTTGAAGGCATATAACTTGGGTTTAAAACCCACTGGATGGCGATGAGGCTGGTGGAACCCAGAGGAGCAGCAAACAAGGCATCTGTTTGAAACATCAGAAACACAAATGGTTTTTTTTTTTTTAAGATTTTTTATTTATTTGACAGAGAGAGAGACAGCCAGCGAGAGAGGGAACACAAGCAGGGGGAGTNGTTTTTTTTTTTAAGATTTTTTATTTATTTGACAGAGAGAGAGACAGCCAGTGAGAGAGGGAACACAGCAGGGGAGTGGGAGAGGAAGAAGCAGGCTCACAGCAGAGGAGCCTGACGTGGGGCTCGATCCCATAACACTGGGATCACACCCTGAGCCGAAGGCAGACGCTTAACCGCTGTGCCACCCAGGCGCCCCACAGAAACACAAATGGTTACATCGTAGTGGCCCCCAAAGAACTGCGTTGACCGCTCTCCCTTTGCAGTTCTATGCAGGGCTTCAAAGGGTGGCGAATGGAGGAAGAGGAAGGATGCGTATGGAGCCATCTGTCCGGCAGTGGCTGGAGACTCCCCACACACGCGCCTGTTGGCGCTGCTGATCTGTGAGCGGGAGAGGCCGTCCTGTGCCAGTCCCTTCCTGGCACGCTCTCCTGCGTCTTCTGATGCTCTCAAGGGCAGGACCCGGTGCACACGTTCTTCTGTAATAATACCTTCCCACCCTGGCCCCAGTCCTGCGCTCAGACCGCCCCCCCACCCCGGGACTCAACCCAAGTCTGAGCAGGGACACCACATGCGACTGTTCTGTCTGCTCAGCCGATGCCCCGGGGGCCTCTAAACCCCTCGGTGCAGTCATCTTGGTCCAGCTCCAGGCCCTGGGCTGCGGAGCCAGGCTCCCAGCCGTGGGTGATGATTTCTTTATTGAAGGAGGAGGAGGGGTCCCGCAGGCTGAACAAAACCAGACTTCTCTCCTGGAGCCGAGGGGTTCTCCATACAAACACAGATGCTTCTAATGAGAATGCCCTCTGACCCCGGCTTAGCTTGTCACCTGCGGCTGACCGTTGTCCACAACCAGGGTGCCTCCTGCTTTGCAATCCAAACCTGACTCTAAGCTCACCTCTCCGCCGGGCCCCTTCCCACCGCCAACACGTCCCGGGCCTGCTCTCTGCAGCCAAGCGTGCCCCGAGGCCACCCCGTTAGCCTGGGTGTGACTCCTTCACAGCAGCAACCGCGCTCCGTCAGTGAGGCCACGGTTCCAGCGTCCACTCCTCACTGAAGAAACACTGGCCTGGGATTTCATCACTAGACATCAAAGCGTATTCCAGAAATGTTTCGTTAATGGAGTAATCAGGAAATAGACGATCTGGTCAATGGGTTTCCCGGTTAGTGGAGTTTAAAACTCTGTCGTTGGAGGTTTTCCCAGAATGTGTCCCTGGACTGCCACCTTCAAGCTTGCTGCCGTATTACCCTATCTCACAACTCCCAGTCAAACCCCCAAAAAGACACAGGCAAGGCCTTCCGCATCTCAGAGATACATCTGTGGCCATTTTTTAACTTACAAATCAGCACATTTCAGATGTGCAGGCTCAGTGCAGGTGCTCCTGCCTTTGTGAATTACAGGGGACCCCCCTCGGCTGGGTCGCTGGGGTGCGGGGAGGCCGAAGTTTGTTGGAGAATATCCCGTTGATGGTACAGATTGCCATATGGGGAGACGGCCTGATGAAAGTGTGTGCTTGGAGAGAAAAGGCTCTGCCCCTCCCCCAAGGCAGGGCAGTGGGCTCCTTCACTGGGAGCCAGGGCAGAGACAGAGCCCGGCTGGCCTCTCCAGGACCCATGAAGTGGTGAGACGGGGGCGAGGTTGCAAGGCTGACGTCAGAAGGATTAGAACCACCTGCTCGATAATGTGAGAGGGCAGCTTGTAGAGAACCCCATCCGCCCTCCACACCCATGCGAGGGACCCTCAGGGGACAGGGGCCAGGACCACATGGGCAGAGGAGCCAAGGCCCAAGCCACCCCTGTAGGACATGGCCTACCCTTCACGTTGTCCCTTCTGAGCCTTTCTCTGGGGCCCCACGGCCCGAGGGAGCCCTCTCTGCTTTAGCCATCGGGCCGCCCCTTCCACCTGCCCCATCCTGAGGCAGGGGAAGGCAGGTGGCTGACCTCCCCTGTTCAGGCTGCCTGGGCTCCCACCTGGCTCCCCGAGGAGGGGTCACTGGGAAAGAGCCCATGGGGGCTAACAGGCCAAGACCCTGCGTGCAGCTGCTTGGAGCCCACTGGCTGGCTGCTGGCCACGGTTTCAGGACTGAGCGAGGTTCTGTACTCCGTCACCTTTGAGACAGGCAGCAGTGCTGCAACCATTGATCAAGTGCCTTTCAGAGGCTGGCCTGGCGGGGCTGGGCGTGGGATGTGGAGCGGGGCAGTCAGGGCCCAGGCCCACCAGGCACCCTGCCGCCTAACCCTAAGCCCAGCCCTGGGACGTGACAAGCTTGGGGCAGATCTGAGACCCGGGAGCTCGAGGCAGAGAAGTAACCAGGGCACGGGCAAAGTGGCGGGGTGTAAGGGAGGCTCCCCAAGTCTCTACTCAGAAGACCGCCAAGCCCCACAGAAGGGTCGCCCCCACTGCAGGGCATGGCATCCAACATGCCCCCTCTCGGTGTGCCAAGCACAAACACAGATTCTGGGTTGTTGTGAATGACAAATAGGAAAACACAGAGAACTTAGAAAATGAAATGCCACAGTGGGATGCTCAGGCTACAAACCAGGTGTTGTCTACTATGGGGCTTTGATCTGCTCAGCTCCCGTCAGGGCCTCCCATCCCGTGCAGCCCCCTCAACACAGCACCTGTACCCCTGTATGTGGTGTGATGGAGGGCCCGCCATCTGGACCTCTGGTCTTTTGGAAGCCCCAGGCAGGGTGTTAGGTCTCTATCTCCTGCTTTGCTCTGGCTCCAGGAGTAATAGGAAATCCAAGCTGAGGGGATGCAGGCCATCCATCACCAGCATCGAGGATGGGAGGGCTGCCCGGCCGAAGGCACCTGATGAAAAGACACGAGGGGAGAAAGAGCCAGCCCTGCAGGGCCAGCTGCCCTCGGCCTGGATTCGTATCTACCTGGAAATGACAACCAGCAAACACAAGGAAACCCAAATCTTGCTGCCACAGGAAGGGCAGTAGGAGGGGTCCCTGACTCCCAGCAGGGAGCAGTCATGGGGCCTAAGAGGAGGTGAGGTGTGGAGGGTGAGAGCAAGCTCTAGGGACCTCTGTGGCTAAGGCAGCCTATGGGGACAGGGAAAGGAAGGTGGGCTTCCTGAGCCAGTCAAACCCAGACCCTTCACCCCAGGCTGTCCTGGGTCCCACACCCTCCACCACTCAGCTCTTACTGTCAGATGTTCAGTGCTGTCTCGGTTTACTGACTGTGCCTTAGGCAGAAACTGAATTAATTAATAAGTGGAGCTGCTCTCAGGGCCTGCCTGCCCTGACACTGTGAGCCATAGCCTTACTGGACCATAACACACTCTGCTGTGGAATGATGACAGAATCTCAGCAACAGCTGTGTGGGGGAATGTCAGTGAGAAAACATACGCAAAACATGTCAACTCAGTGGGAATGGATGGATTGAGAGATGGGTGAGTGGACAGATGGATGATAAGTGGATGGATAGATAAGTGGATGGGTGGGTGGGTGGATGGATGAGTAGAAGGATAGATAGATGGGTGGCTAGGTGGGTGTGTGGATGGATGGATGGGTGGGTGGTTGGATAGGTGGATGAATGGATAGTGGGTGGATGGGTGGGTGGGTCGATGGATGGATGAGTGAATGGATGGGTGGGTGGGTGGATGGATGGGTGGATGGATGGATGAGTGAGTGGATGGGTGGATGGGTGTGTGGATGGATGGATGGATAGATGGATGGATGGATGGATGCATGGGTGGTTGGATGGGTGGGTGGATGGGTGGATGGGTGGGTGGGTGGATGGATGGNTGGGTGGGTGGTTGGATGGGTGGGTGGATGGATGGGTGGGTGGATGGATGGATGGATGGGTGGATGGATGGATGGATGGATGAGTGGGTGGATGGATGGATGGATGAGTGAGTGGATGGGTGGGTGGGTCGATGGATGGGTGGATGGATGGGTGGATGGGTGGATGGATGGATGAGTGGAAGGATAGATAGATGGGTGGCTAGGTGGGTGTGTGGATGGATGGATGGGTGGGTGGTTGGATGGTGGATGAGTAGGTGGGTGGGTGGATGAGTGAATGAGTGGATAGAAGGATGATGGATGGATGAACGGGTGGATGACTCAGTGAATGAAGGTCAGTTTCTCTCTTCAGAGCACGAGCACAATGAGAAAGTTCTGTAACCTTACAAGTTACTTCTGAGATAAACCCTCCCCACCAACCCAGTCTCAGTAACTTCATCTATTGATTGGGGTTTGGACTTGCCTTGTCTTCCTCACAGGATGGCTTTGAGGGTCAAATGAGGAACAGCACAGTTGAAACACACTTTGAAAACTATCGTTGAACTATGTATGTGAGCATTGTGTGATTATCACCTAGATTAAGTGGAGTCTAAATTAGTGAAAATTTTGGGTTGGGGGTATACCTTTAAAAAAAATGCTTTATCCCTTTCAAGTATATGTAGTTACAGGGACTAATTGCTAATAGTATATTTTCAAGTTGAAGTCCCGCTGAGCCTACTTCAGTGAATAGGAAAAAAGGGTCGTGATTAGTAGCCTTATTTGCATGAAAACAATGAATGTCCCTAAAGTTCTTCAAACTGTTGTGTAGGACTAGCACTTACATCTTATTTTAAGTGATTAAATTGCCTGGTAAACCCCTTTCTCACTAAAAAGTTGAAAAGTGAACTTGAACCAGCCGAATACCGTTAACGTTCAATCATCCCACATTCTAAACTAAGGTAGTCTTGGTTCCTATGTTTTTCAGGTATAGTCCATGAAAACACAGAAGGCAGAAACATCCACAGAATTCAGCGATCTCCATTTTCTGGCTGTAAAACTAGATATGCTGACAGTTCGCTGTTGGTTTCTGGGTTTGTGTTTTTGGGGTGAGATGGTTAATGGCTATCCCTAGGGAGCAGCTTGACCTTCGAGAGGCTGCGGGGGGAGCCTGGTGAGTAGGGTGTGGTGCAGGGACGGGGGAGCTCAGCATGGGCACAGTGACAATGTGACATCAAAGCCAGGAGGGAAATGTTCCCACACCACCTGAACACAGATGCATTTCTGCTGCTCTGTTGCGTTTATAAAACCATGAAAACCTGGGTCTTCCTTGGGATCCTTCTGTTCTTCCTCCAGGTAAAGAAGCATATTTGGCAGCCAGAGCTGCTTTTCAGCCTCTGTTTGATGCTTTCCCTTCCGATTAAAATTAAGTGGGGCCCCAAGGCATATCTCGTGATCACAAGCCACTCTCTTGGCTAGGCATGCTGTTTTTATGTGAATAGCAGCATTGTTTTATGCCCCAAATGCAGGGAACGTGGAAGATGGACTACAGCCCAATGCCAGCATGGCGGAGCAGCTGTGGGCAACCAGGCGCCACAGCTGCATCCCGCCGAGGTGGGCGAGCAGGGACCCGGGGTACCCTCTCACCAAAACAAGCGAACAATGGGGAAACTCTACGAAACGTGTTATACATTCTGCCTCAGGCAACGAGGGACAGAGACCCCTAGA
Organism: Ailuropoda melanoleuca; assembly: GCF_002007445.2. Taxonomy (NCBI): domain Eukaryota; kingdom Metazoa; phylum Chordata; class Mammalia; order Carnivora; family Ursidae; genus Ailuropoda; species Ailuropoda melanoleuca. The sequence continues at coordinate 106,037,252 of NC_048231.1, read as the reverse complement.
CGAGGACAGACAAGGGGGCCCGGAGTGTTGCGGTGGGAGTACAGGCGGCCGAGGAGAGAGTCGCACAGAGGGAGAGCGCCAACAGTGGCAGAGCGTGAGTGCCGGGCGACGGGCACACAGGAGACGGTCCCCAAGGCCCAGCAGGGAGCCGCCGCGCAGGGTTCGAGGGGGCAATCCTGGACCTCACATAGGGCCCCCGGAATGGAAAGTGGGGCAGTTCACACGGCAATAGGCAGCGTCCTCAGAAGGGTTTTGCCTTAATAGTGGGAAAGATTAGCCCAAGAGTAAATGCTGCCCTGGTCCTATCTCACAAAGCTGAGAAGCTTCCAATTCTCCCCAGATTGGTTTATAGGTTTAATGCGATTCCTCTAACACCCCACATGGCTTCTTGTAGACATCCACAAGTTTACTGTACAATGTACATGGGAAGACACAGGACCTGGGATAGCTACGGCAAGTTTGGAAAAGGACACGGTGGGAGAAACTACTCGGTGGGATTTCGAGACTTGCGGGAGTGCAGACAGTATGAGGCTGAAGGGCGGGCTTGACCCGCAGGAGACAGAGCCCAGAAATAGACCCACACCAATACGTTCAAAAGCACAGATGTGCTTTTCCATAAATCAGGTGCGTGAGGAGAAAACGAAGCTACAGTTCACACCTTATACACAAAATTAACTCACATGGGATCATGGACTTACACGTAGAACGCAAAACTATAAAACCTGTAGGGCGGGACGTAGAAGGGAGTCTTCGGGGCCAAGGCTTGACACCAAGAGCATGACCCATCGAAGGAAACGCTGACCAACTGCGCCTCAGCTAAAAATTAAACAGTTTTCGTCTCCTAAAGATCTGTCAAGAGGCTAAGAAGACAAGCTACAGCTTGGGAGAAGATACTCGCAAACCCCAGATCTGACAAACGGCTCGCATGTGGGGTGTGTACAGAACCCTGACGCCTGAGAGTAAAACAAAACAGAACAACACAAAAACCGCCCCATTAGAAAATGGGCAAAGACACACTAAGGGACATTTCCCCGAAGAGGTTGCACAGGTGGCCGCTGAGCGCTTGGTGTCCGACACCAGGGGCTCCCGGGGAGCGTGCGTTCAAAGCGACCCGAGTGGCTGGGCAGCACGGAATCGCTCGCGCTTGCAGAGGGGGCGTAAATGACAGAGCAGCGCAGGGGAACATTTGGGTGCTGTGCACACGAAGCATACACTCGGCCAGCGTCGGCTCCCTTGGTCCTTCATCTCAGGAAAATGAAACTTTCACCCAAACCCAAGACGGAAAATGAACGTGTGCAACGTCCAGCTTTAGTCATAGCAGCCAAAGCCCCAGGGAAAACCCAGGCGCCCGTCCGTGGGTGAGCATTTAGACCAGCCGCGTTCCTCCTTCGACGGGATTCTCAGCGATGAAGAGGGGCAGAATACTGATACGCACAACAACTTGCCAGCGACAAAAGCCACTCTCAAAAGGCTACACCTCGCACGATTCCGCGGACAAGAAGTAAAAAAACTGTAGCTACGGGGAGCAGATGAGTGGCCGTGGGGGCAGGAAGGGTGCTGGTGTGGCCACGACCGTGAGGCCGGCGGTGATAGTCGTTCTTGGGTTTGGGGGCTACGCGAATCTGCAGGTGAGCCATGACTGCACAGGACCGCGCACACACTCACTCACAGGCGCCTGTCAAACCTGCGAGCACACCCCCCACACACACACGCACACACACGGGCCTGTCAAACCCCCACACACGCCCACGCACACCCCCCCCACATGCACACACATACACACAGCCGCGTGTACCTGTCAAAACCATGAAATCTGTGTAAGTTCTATACATTGTACCAATGCTGGTTTCCTGTTTTGGGGGGAAATGTGAAAATCCAGTGGGACCTCTTTGTACATTTTTTTTTTGCAATTTCTTGGGAATCTATGATTATTTTAAAATAAAGTTTTAAAAAAAACAGACAAAATAAAGGCGTTTCACATACACAAATGCTGAACTAACTTCCCACCCGCAGAGCTACCCTCCGAGAGACGCTAAAGAAAGCTGGCAGGACTAGGACACCAGACCGAACTCTCCATCCGTGCACAGTAACGGCCAGCACGGAGACAGGCAGCTACATAGGGACTGCAAAATATTTATGATTGTTTATCATTTAAATCTCTTCAAAGGCTAAATCACTCCTTGAAGGAAACTAATAGCAACGTACTGTGGCATTTAGGATGTACGCAGACAGAGGCATTGGCCGCTAGCAGCGCGGAGCCGGGGAGCAGGAGGCGGACACGCACAGAGGAGCCCGCCGCTCACGTGTCCTAGGAAGGTGGGCTCCGGATGCGTCAGGTCACCTGTAGACCCGGAACGACCTCTAAAGGAACAACAAAGAGCTGTAGCTCACAAGGCAATGAAGGAGAAAAAGTGGGATCATAGCAAATGCTCAGCTTTCTCCAAAGATGACAGGAGGAAGGGGAGCCCGTGCGCCAGACAGAAAACAAGTCACAAGTTGGTGCATTCAAGCCCAGTCACATCAGCAATTCCATTACCTGCAATGGTCGAAGACCCCCTAGTTAAGAGACATGATGAGATTGGATAAAATAAGCAAGGCCATACCACCTGCCTATTAGACGCCTACTGTATCTATAATCCACAAACGGCTAGACGTTAAAAAAATTTAAAACGTATACATGCTAATACTAAGCAAAGATTACTATCAGACCATATAGACCTCAGAGCAAACAGTGTTTCCAGAGATAAGGAGGGTAATATCCTAATAACAAATGGGCCAGTTAGTTGGGAGTGCAGAGCACATCTAAGTAACCTAAACGTGTCCCCATCCGTGGGGGGACCTGACACCGCTTCGAGAAGCCTCAGCGAAACCCACGCTGTGGGCCAGTGCGCTCAGCACTTACCTTGTGCCAGGGACAGACAAGTGGACAGACAGCCCCTGGGGCCCAGCCCATCTGAACAGCACCGGTGAGCCACAGGCCCTAATGTGCATTTACAGAACACGCCGCCCAGGAACACGGGACACACGTGTATCACGTGCTCGGGAACATGAACTGAGACGGCCCACATTCTGGACCAAACGAGACTGCACAAATATAAAAACTAAAAACAATGGAGTTTAGCTAGAAATCTGGACAATCTCTAAATATCTGAAAACTGAACACACTTCTCAGGGCCAGACAGGTCAAGTGGAATTAGAAATGATTTGAATCGAATGAGGTGAGAACGTAACCGACAGAAACCTGGGGATGTGGCTCCTGGAGGACTGACACCCGAGCCTGCGTGAGGGGAGGCCTCGGGTCCCGCCTCCAGGAGCTGCTGAAGGAGAGCAAGGGGACCCAGAGTCAGAGCACGTCTCGGAAACCAGAGGCAAAAGGTCAGCCAACGATGAACTTCGAGCCGAATGGTCAGGAAACAGAAGGACAGAAGACACAGTGGCCAAGGCCAGGAAGGGGGACATGGCTTAGGTATGGGCACTATGATGTGGAAAGGACAGTAGAGGAATACTGGGGCCAGATTTATGCCAATAAATCCCACAAATCACATGAAACGGACAATTCCCGAAAGACTTAATGACCAAAGTTCAGCCAAACAACCAGTAAACTAAATGACAACGCATCTAGTAAGGAAATGGGGTTTGTAGTTCAGTATTCCCTCAAAGACAACTGCAGGCCCAGACGGCGGTGCCGATGGAATCCACCCCCCAGCTCCCCGAAGCGCTCCCGGCCGTTGGAGAAGAGGAGATTCTTTCTAGCTCTTTCCATGATGCTGAGTAAATTCACCCAAACTGACAAAGCTAGAAGCAGAGAAGGGGGCTTGCCACCAGCTTCCAATGATGTCACAGAGAAATGGGGCACAGGAAGGTGGCTTCTCCATGCTAACTGTCCGTGGAGCGTCTTGCCAGCTTGGGTTTGGAGGGGGAGGAGATGGACAGAGGACAGGGATGAGGAGGCTGGGCCAGGAGGCAGGTTCCGGGTGGCGTGGACCTGCTCAGGCCCCGGGGGCAGCTGCGCACGGCCACCACTGCCAGGTGGACCACCAGTGCTAGTCCTCTTACTAAGGAGTATTGGACTTCACCCATCTTTTCCACATGACACGAGGAACACCAACCATCCCTGCAGCGGGAGTGGGCTCTGCCGCGGGGACGCGAGGAGGGACCGCACGTGTCTGAGTCTGGCGGCGGTTTCAGGACTGCTCCGGATCTCGGACCGCGAGGAGGATGGCGGACGATGGAGCGGTGGGGAGACGCGGGCCAGCGACCGAATCTGCAGGTGCCCGAACATAATAGCCCATCTGTGCAGATCTAACTCTGCATTGCCCTGAGGCCATTCGAGGGTCTCCAACATTTGTGTCCCGTTTGCTGGCCGAGGCTCACCCCCAGAGAGCTACAGCGATGCCATCCTAGCTCCGTCTGCGGGACGAGTCGCCACCTGCCTGCGCTCAGCCCACGAGCACTCCCGTCTCAGCTCTGGAGCAGATCCTGGGAGGGCCCCTGGCATACAGACCCATCTTCTCCCCTCCTCACACGGTGGCTGTCTCTCACCACATGGGCCCCGTAATCACCTCCCAGCACCGTCACACTGGGGGTTGGGGTCAACCTGGGTTCCCTGCAGGAACTCTGGGGACTTGCACATACAGTCCATAACAGATGCCAAGAGAACATCAGCCCCGGAACGGAACTCCTGTCCTCCATTTATAGATGGGGACATCAGTGTCCAGTCAGTTGAGTCCCCGGGGACATGATGCCCAGGGACACGTGCCCGACATTTACACCGTGCAAGGTGAGGGGCAGCGGGAAGGGCAGGAAAAGCCTCTGTCTGGGACGCAGGACCAGCTGGGCACAGTAGGAGGTGCAGAGAAAGCCTCCTGAGCCCGTGCAGCAGAGCGCGGGCCAGGGTCTCCGTGCAGGGCCACTCCAACCGTGTCTCCTCCCCAGCCGCACCTGCATGGGCCCCGAATCTGTCCCCTTTCACCTTCACCAAAACCATCCTGTTAGTGTGACCTGGATTCTTCTTATTTCACTGTTAGTATTTGTTTTGTGACTTAATGATTATTAGTTCCCCAGAGAGCTCCCTGAGGTTTTCAACAATGCCGGGGACATCTGGTCCCTGCTCCCTCTCCATCTGTCCCCGTCTGTCTGTCCTGACTCCTTCCCCCTCGCACGTCTGTGGGTCTGTGGGGACATCCGCACGTGGCTGCCCCACGTGGCCAGGGCTTGTTGACATCCTGGCAGCTGGGCGTCAAGCGCAGTGTCTGAGAGAGATGCTTTTTCTACCCAGCCTGGAAGCTGAGAAGGGCCACGGCCACTGTGTTACGTCCACTGCGTGGTCGTGACGTCTGCCCAGGCCTGGGGAATGGCCACATGGCTTATTCCCCCTTTGCACTTGTGGTCACCGCCGTGGACACTCTTGCTCAGGACAATGTCACCTCATCCAGTGCCGGCTCGACCACCACCTTCCCGCGAGGCCTCCCCGACCCCCGGCTCTGCTCCCTGCTGGCACTTCTCTCCCCGTGGCTCTCCCCACCCTATCAGACTGCTCATGGCTCATCTATGGGGTATGGAGGTTAATGGCTCTTTTCCTGGGGAGGAAGTCTTGTCCACTGGTACTAAGCTTCTAGAACATGCCCCACACAAAAGGGGCACTTGGTACGTGTTGTGCATGGTCAGTGACCGCATCAAACCAAGAATCATTTCTCTGCAGGAGAAGGGGGTCCCCCCAAAATCACAAAGAGACTCTATGGTCCCATGGCTTTGTGGGTGGCAGCCTGGGGTGTCCAGCTGTGGTCGTCCACACATGGAGGTGCGAGAAGGGGGCTGGGTCCGGCTGTCCCCGGGGGGTTACTGTCCACAGTGGCCGTGCCAGTGATTAGAGTGCAGGGAGCTGGCGGGGGACAGTGGCTTTGTCGGCCTCAGCTAATGTTTTCGGGGCAGTCCCAGCCCCTTTCCTCCCTCAGGGCTCAGCGCTCCTGCCGGGTCCCATGGACGCCAGCTCCCAGGAATCACGGAGACTCCCTCACACTGGGACAGCAGCACCCTCCAACCACAGGGCGCCCCTTTTAAATGGTGGATACAGCTTCACACCACAGGAATGACCCTAATGTTGAATCCGGGCCTCCCGGTGCTGCGGAGAAGGGACCCCAGGGCCCCCGCACTGGGGACTGGGCAGCGTGAGTGGGGAGCGTGCTTCCAGGAGCCCCAGCGACAACACTCACAGCTCAGGCCCTTCAGAGACAAACCACAGACGGTCTGGAAAACGCACTTCTCCCAGAGGAGCGTGTGTGGACCGTGGCGCTCTGGGGGGCAGGGCCGACGGGCAGCAGGGACGGTCTGTGCCACCCAGGCCAGGCTCCAGAAGGAGCTGCCCTGGTGGAGGGAAGGGCTGCATGGCCGCTCCCTCCTTCCAGAGTGACTGAAGCTTCCTCCAGAACAGGTCCCCATGGGCATCTCCCTCTCCTTTTGGGAAGCATGAGGGATGGCCCTGACAACAACGCCCAGTACCGTGAGGCCGCCGCAGCCCCTGCTCCACAGCGCCTGCAGAACGAGCCGCTCGGCTTTTGTGACGTGCTGGTCACGGACGCAAGGGTCCAGTGAGAAACAGCAGCTGTCGGCAGTCACGCGGTGCAGAAAACAGCAGCTTTCCTCATGGAAAATTCAGGCTGCTGAGCGTTAGCCCAGTGGGCAGCTCACGGGAGCCTCGTGGCAGCTGATTCCTTTAGTTTCCACCCCGCGCTGCTGTCCTGTGACATTGGTCATCCTCGTCCAGGCTGCCCCCACTATGTCCCTCTGCGTGTGTGGAGTAAAACAGCGCCGGGGCTCTGGCTGCAGCACCTGAACGGCTCGGATGCTTGCGGCCCAGCCTCGGTGGACACACAAAAGGCCGAGACCCGCGAGGCCGAGACCTGCTTTCCACTTTGGCATAAACCAGCAGTTAGTCATCTTATTCTTAACTTAATTTTTCTGGCGTAAAGAATCATAGGTAGAATGTGATTCGCATATGCGATTGCAAATTAGGTTAGCAATCCAGGGTCTGTCTTCGGAAAGCCTGATCTTAAGATGGAGCACAGGAAAGCGGTTCTTCCCAAGGAAGACGTCCGGCTCCCGAAGCCCGAGACAGGCGCTCCGAGCTGCGGACCCCAGAGCTGCGGACAAGGACCCGGACAGAAGGCCGTCCGCGAGCGTTCCCAGAGCCAGACATAGAGGCGGCCGCAGACCACACTCCGTCCACACGCTGATGTTGGGTTTGGCCACGAGAAGGGTGACGTCCTGATAAATGCTGTCATGTGCGTGAGTCGTGAGGGAAGGAAGCCACACACAGAGGCCACCTGCTGTGGGGTCCACTGATGGAAGTGCCCAGAATACACAAGTTCACAGACACAGAATCTACACAGGGGGCTGGGGGGCGGGGTGACTGCTTGGTGGGTGCAGGCTTTCCTTTGCAGTGACAAGAATATTTGGAACCAGACAGAGGTGGCAGTCACACAATACTCAATGTACCACGTGCCTGAACTGTCCACTGTAAAATGACTAACTTCCTCTTACGTGTTCCCACACAGCCCCAGCGCCTCCTCTCAAACACGGCAGCCTCGGCGCAGCCTCTGTGTTCTAATGTGGGACACAGTTTAAGGAAATACTTAATTACAGTTGTGCAAAGACACCCTCCTCGTGATACCGTTGGCTGGTGCACTGCACAGGGATGCTGCAGGATTTGCAGAAGCAGAAAGCTACTACGGGGTCCCTCCCTGAAGCAAGAGCAGGGGCATGGAGAGTTGTCCCCAGCAGGGGACCCCAAACGCTCAGATCAGGGGACACCCTTGAAACAGGCTAACATACTTGGATTCTTGCTTGGGTGGCACTTGGTTACAAGGACAGATTGGATGTTTACTGGACTTTTTCCATACCACACAGTCTCAAAGTTGGGAAGGGCTGGAATCCCGGCAGCAGAGGGAGGACAAGCAAGCCAGGGTCTGCCACACAGGCCCCAGGAACAGCCGCCCCCACAGCAGATAGTTCTGGGGGATGTGCTGGGCGATCCCAGGTCACTGAGGGAGGCAAGTGGAGGGCAGGCAAGGCGCCCCGAAGCTCTGGAGGCTCGGCCAGCTTGGGTTAGGCTGACCTCATTCTCAGCTCCCCGGGAGACATTCTGGTCTATGCACATCAACGCCTTGCTAGAGGTGAGCCTGCGGGTATGTTTTCCTTATTACACAAAATCAACCTGGAAGAAGCGAACCCAAGGAAACGGGTGTCCGCGGAAGCACTGCCTCTTTGCACAAACCGTCCCTTATTTCATAGATTCATATTTTCGTTTCTGGAAAATAAAATTCTATTGTTGGGAACGGGGGTCAGATTTATAAAACTTGCTTTGAAATTAATAGCTTCCAGGATATTCTTCAGGGAGGCAAGCCCAGCTCTGGTGGCCCCGCGAGCCTGCTCTCAGGAGGGGTGGACGGAGCTCCTGAATCCCTGTGTATCTGGCGGGCTCTGGGGTTCCCAGCCCGTAATGGGCCCCGAGAGCGCCTTCTCTCTCCCACAGCCCCCACCCCTCCGTGCACTCCCGCACTCCCTGAAGCCCCTTGGCCCGGCTGCTCTGCTTCCTGCGGTGACGGGGGGGCGTGCCAACCACACATGCTAGGTGATGAGGATTCCTCTAGTACTTTGCCTCAATCTTAGCAAAAGAAACAGGAAATCTTGCATTTTACAAAGTCCTAAAAGCAAAATATTATTTCTGACAATTCCAGACTGTAATTGCTGGAGAAGTTCTGGGTTTCATATGGTTTTATGAACAACATGGATACCATTTTCCCCCCTCAGCCTGAAGTGGATTTGGGCATGGAAAGGGGCCGAGTCGCTTCAAGGAGCAAGCAGAAGGTGAGGAACAGACGGGGCTCTGGCGAGCACAGCCCCGTGCGGGTTGCCCCTCTGAGCAGAAGTATGTGGCTCAGGAGAAAGCTCCCTGCGCACAGGGCCTGGGTGAGCATTTCTTTCTTTTTTTCTTTTTTTTAAATTTTTATTTACTTGACAGAGAGAGAGACAGCCAGCGAGAGAGGGAACACAGGCAGGGGGAGTGGGAGAGGAAGAAGCAGGCTCATAGCGGAGGAGCCTGATGTGGGGCTCGATCCCATAATGCTGGGATCACGCCCTGAGCCAAAGGCAGACGCTTAACCACTGCCACCCAGGCGCCCCTGGGTGAGCATTTCTGAAGTGCTCCATTGGTTCGGAATGTCTGGGCGCGTGGCCACACGTCCGCCTCTTCTGTGGCCGGCTTCTCCTCGCACGTCTAGGACAGCAAGCCCGCTGGGGGAGAACGTTCCCAGGGGCGCCGGTGCAGCTCTAGGACTCAGCACTTCACGCAGGCAGCAGGAGTATGAGGACCCACAGCAGAAAACCCCTTAGAACTGGGTAGAATGTTCCACACAGGTAATGAATCACTGCAGACTAAGATTGTCCAGCAAAAAAATATTGCTTTATTGGGTCTATTTCCTAACTACAAGGACAGCGGACACTAATACCAAACGGTTCCTTCCCATAGACAGCCTACTGAGAAGAGTCTCATGCGAGTCCTAGGACGCTAAGTGCAGGCTAAGGTCTGGGCGACAGGCGGGGCCGCGGCCTGTGAGGAGCGGGGTGGGGTCGACGCCGTGCCATATGCCGTCACTCTTCACAGCTATGTGCAAATGCTACAAGTACGGCTTTCAGGTTTGTGTTCTTGCTGGGAGTCAAACAAAAATGACACATAATCGTACAGAAGAACATTTTAAAAATAATTCTGCGGGGAGCTTTCTCCACCATAACATAATGTTTAATTATTAGAACTTACATCCTCCACCCGCGGGTGCAATTCAGGCGGGTTCCATGAGGGGGCGTGAATTCCTAAGGCACAATTATCAGGTTAAACATGTTTTAAATAAACCATGCTTTTTGGTTATGTGAAACAACAGGTCACAGCTAGTAACAATGTGTAATAAGCTGTTAATTGCACAGATGCAGGAGAAGCAGGAAAGGTAACACTAACCTATGTGTTAACAGTAGCTAATCGGGAACGAACCACGGGCGTATTAAAACATTTTTGGTAATTGTTTCCTTAGATGAAGCACAGTTGTAAGGCTTCTGTGAAGGAATCATCTTACAGCTGAACAAATATATTACACTCCTTTTGGGGTGTTATTTACAGTTGCTTTCCCATCTGCTGTCTGGTAACATCCGGGCAGCGAGGACGCACCTCTCCGGGCTTTTTGACGAGCTCGGCCAGCGGCGCCACGCAAGACAATGCAGATGTGGCGGACAGGATGTGGGCCCCGTGGTCATCGCTGAAAAGCCAGGTTTTGTCTTAGATGCGTTTTCCAGAGCGGATACGGGTTATTGCTAACGCGGCAGCCCTTGCTGGGCAAAGACCGCACGCCGCCAACGCTGTCCTTCTTCACTTGTGCATAAATACGTGCTGATAACTGTACATACATGCAAATGCAAGCTCTGTCCTGGGGCAGACAGACTTCTTCTTTTGTCCAGCAACATATCGTGCACTACCATCTTACTTGCGCTACGTTCAAAGCCAGATTAAAAACAAAACCCTAGCATGCTACAATCCTACGGTTTCGGTAACACAGGAGAGGGGAGCAGGTGACCCGAGAGAGCACAAAATAAAAGATGCCTAAAATGCACTGAATAAGGCAACAGATTGCACATTGCAGCCCAAGGGGAGCTGAGAAAAAGCAGGAAGCACGTGTTAGGTTTTCCTCACAATGCCTAGCTTGCCGGTATTCTCCTAATTTATACAAAAGAGAAAGCCTCACGATGAAGCATCTTTATAGCTTTTGCTCCTACAAATACTCTCCTGGTAGCAGACCCAATGCTCCATCCGATGGCGCCCTGATGCTGGGGTCTGGTTAATAAGGCACTTCCAGTCCTGAAGTCCGGGGGGCCCAGGGGCCAGCGAGAGGCGCGCTCACTCCCCTGCGGTCCGTCCCCCCTGTCACAGAGATACTTCTCTGCGTGTGCGATGCAAGTCTTCAGTCAGCTGGAGTTCTGACGGGCACCAGGTGTGTGTTCGGTCTACTTAGAAGTCCTTGCGTCGGAGCTTGACCGTCAGCGGCCGAGCCGATACTGCGCGGCTTCCGAGTGAGTTCTGTGTGCCCAGCTATGATCAGATATTGGTGCTGGAGAGATCGTTTCGTATTATTTCATTTACTGCAAGAAAACACAATAGAGAAACCATTAGGAAACACCGCTCTGCCCAGAACTGTTCATAAGAACCAGAAATCCCATCAGCCACACTTTCAGCCCGTGACATTGGGCCTGTGGAAAGGGTGTCTTAGAGGCATGGAACTCCTTCCTGCTTCCCACCACGGGCCTGGGGTGTCCTGAGCCAGCAGCACGCAGCTGCCTGGAACCCGGCTCCACGACTGCAGGGGCTGGCGGTGGTCGAGTCACCGCTCCCGTCCAGAAACAGTTACAAACTGACGCCTCTACTGTGGGCCCCGGGAAAAGCCGCCTGGTGCTGGTCCGGGTGCTGTGAGCACGTCTTCTCCAGGCAGGTGCGTGCAGCTGGGGTCTCCACAGGCAAGACGAGCAGAGGCGCCCCACAGCGGAGGCATGTCCCTGAGGTCCTGGCTCAGAGAGCCCCTTCTCTTTGGTCTCGTCGTTGGACAGGCCACGTCTGAGAGGAGGGCTGACAATGGGGCAGCCGGGGCCTCCCTTTGTTTGGGGCTCTTCCTTCATTTCTTCTTCCTTGTCCGTGTCCACTATCAGCATGTGGCTTTTGGCAGCAAGCGAGGAAATGAGCGAAGCTGGCAAAGGCCATGGTGAGCAGGCTGCACAACATCCCTCTCTCCACCCCGATCGCCCCAGATAGGGGACGCGTCCCCACGGCCCACTTTCCTAACAGAACTGGGAGGTGGGGGACACGTGCTTACGTCACGGAACTGCCCGGGCTTCCCTTTGCCGCCCAGATAAACTCCCTGTGTTTCTGCAAAGGCCCCGGCACATCCCAGAGTGGCTTCCTGCAGCAATTAGCTGGCACACCTGTCATCACCCCCACTCCCTCCCCTACATGCCCTTTCAACACCCCCCCCCGCCATTGTTAAGAATAACAATAATAAAACGTGGTTGGGGGAACCAGGAATTGTGTCATGGTTGCTGATAACGGAGCCCACTGGCACCAGCGTTACAGGCGGGAGCCTGACTGCAGAGCCCCAGGCCCACCCGCCGCCTGGCCAGGGGGCCGCCTGTGGGCGAGGGGGGTGAGTCACTGCATGCGGACACCAGGAGCACACAGCAGGCCGGGGCGGGCGCCAGGCCAGCCTGCCTGCTGAGGACAAATCTGCCTGGGACACGGATGTGATGCACGACCCCCGGACACTCAGCCACACCTTCTCTGAGGATGGCACTGACCTTCATGCAGAAAACACCGGGAGGGGCTGTGGCTCTCTGGGGCCAGCCCAGGGACCCCACCCAGCTAACTGCTAATGAGGCAGTCATGAGGCAGTAATGAGGTCTGAGCAGGTGCTCAGACCAGCTCTCAGAACGACACCTGTCCCTGGAGTGTCCCACGGGCAGCTCATTAGCGGCAGGCAGTTGTTCCGTGATACTCCGGCTGCCCAGCTTAGCCAGACCCACTAGAGATGTGACAAGTGCCAGCCACGGCCCCCAGGAAGGCAGGCAAGGCGGCTCTCCCTCCCGTGCACAGCGCAGGTCACGTGTCTCCGCCTGACCACCCGGCTCTCCCTGTCACTTGACCTGGAGACCGCCCCAGCGTTCCCGAGGCCCCACGCGCCACGCTCTGCTGGGCTCCTGGAGCACAGACAGGAACCTGGGGGCAGGCACGGGGCAGCAGACACAGCCCCACTCTTCTTCCCACTTCACTCGTTTGGCCTCTTTTTCTTTTTTGAGAGGCACGGGTCCAATTTACACTTTGCAGAACTCTGTTACATCAAAGAACATTTTGACAAAGAAAAATAACAAATCTGAGTGTCTCTAGGGTACTGCCTTGGTGAGGAAAGGCTCCCTTCCAGAGTGAGCTGGACATCCTTACAACGGTACAGAGCTGACGCGGCAGGGACAGTGACCACCCCACAAAGCATGTCGCTGTGGCTGGTGTGGCATGTGGCCCCTTAAAGTTGCTTCATGGTGACCCTTCTCATTTCATCCTGAACCTGCGCCAGGCCATGGGCACAGCAGGTCTTCCCAACCCACATTCAGATTAAGCAGGAGGTCTGGAGAGCACACACGGGGGAAAGTGGACTGGCCGCCACAGGCACCCCTGGATCCAGGGCTACAACACTCAGCCATGACACCGAGGAACAAGGCCTTCTGGACAGGGCAGCATGGACAGGATACCACTGAGGGATGGAGCTGGGCCTCTCAGTTACACACACCAACACTGCGTTTCCTTGCTCGTTCCACTAGCAAGGACAGTTGGTCTCAGACCAGAAATCTGAATTAGCAAGAGCAAACACCGGTGGCTGAAAAGTTATCAGGGGTACTAACGTCAGGGAAATGGGGGGGTCTGAGGCAAAATAATGGTGGGAATACGGGGGGAGGTCTGAGCAGTAATAATGATGGGAATATGGGTGGAGGTCTGAGGACTAATGATGGGAAATATGGGGGGAGGTCTGAGGGATTAATGATGGGGAACAGGAGGGAAGTCTGAGGGGTAATAATGATGGGAATACGGGGGGAGGTCTGAGGGGTAATAATGACAGGGAATATGGAGGGAGGTCTGAGGGGTAAAAATGATGGGGAATATGGGGGAACACTGAGGAGTAATAATGATGGGAATATGGGGGGAGGTCTGAGGGGTAATTATTGTGAGAATATGGGGGGAGGTCTGAGGGGTAATAATAATGGGAATATGGGTGGAGGTCTGAGGGCTAATAATGATGGGAAATATGGGGGGAGGTCTGAGGGGTTAATGATGGGGAACAGGAGGGAAGTCTGAGGGATAATAATAATAATGGGAATATGGGGGCAGGTCTGAGGGGTAAAAATTCCAGGGAATATGGAGGGAGGTCTGAGGGGTAATAATGATGGGGAATATGGGGGAAGTCTGAGGAGTAATAATGATGGGGAATATGGGGGAAGTCTGAGGAGTAATAATGATGCGGAATATGGGGGAAGTCTGAGGAGTAATAATGATGGGGAATATGGGGGAAGTCTGAGGGGTAATTATGGCAGGGAATACGGGGGGAGGTCTGAAGAGTAATAATTGTGGGAATATGGGCGGAGGTCTGAGGGGTTAATGATGGAGAACAGGAGTGAAGTCTGAGGGGTAATAATGACAGGGAATATGGGGGCAGGTCTGAGGGGTAAAAATTCCAGGGAATATGGAGGGAGGTCTGAAGGGTAATAAGATGGGGAATATGGGGGAAGTCTGAGGGGTAATAATGATGGGAATAAGGGAAAGTCTGAGGAGTAATAATGATGCGGAATATGGGGGGGGCAGGTCTGAGGGGTAATAATGACAGGGAATATGGGGGCAGGTCTGAGGGGTAAAAATTCCAGGGAATATGGAAGGAGGTCTGAGAGGTAATAATGACGGGGAATATGGGGGAGGTTGAGGGGAATAAAAATGGGAATATGGGGGGAGCTGAGGGGTAAAAATGCCGGGGAACAGGGGGGAAGCTTAAGCAAGGCAGCCAAGAACCTTCTAGTTCCTCAGGGTTATCGAGACCACAGGAAAAATAACACGTGTTTGACAAGATAAAAGGGGAAGAAGCCTCAGAAGTGGGCTTCCCCTTGCTGCCCACCAGGGCACCTGAGCCTGGCAGGGGGAGCCCATGGTGGGTGGGAGTGGGGAAATCACTGAGTACGTCCTGAGCCATCCGGGGCCCTCCTGTGTCCTGGCACCTGACCTGCTCTCTGTGACCCCAGCCTGGCAATCAGGAGGATCTCGGGAGAGTGGGCAGCACTCCTGCTCCCTCACTGGGATCTGCCAGTTTCTGATGGGCCACCAGCCCTGCCTGCCTCCCAACAATGGTCAGCTAGACATGGCAGGTTATTGGACGCCCCTGTGGTCCAGGCCTGGCACCATGAAGTAGGGTCACGATGGGTCAGACATCTTGAGAGCGCACTCAAGAACCAGCACACATGCACAAATGCCCTGTTGGACCTGCCCTAGGTGGCCCAGGGACTGAATGGGGCAGCTGACGGAAGGGGCAGGTGGCCCGTGTGACCTGCACAGGAGACACACACAACTGTGCACACAACCGTGCACACAACCGAGGACAGGGCAGCCACAGAGCAACACTATCTGGGCAGGCACAGTCTGCACCGCAGCCCTGCAGGGAGAGCCATGAAGGTTCCCATCCCCAGACAGATGGCGCAGCAGGGCACGCGCACCGGGGTCCTGCCGCCCCTGGCCTCGCCCTGGCACGGCCTCCCACGTCCCTTCCATGAGGTCACGGTTCCGGGTCCCTGTGAGTGCACAGCCGCCCCCGGGGGCTCTGTGCTGGTTATTTTGGGGGTGGCTTTCTCTGTGACGGTTTCCCACAGTGTCTTCTCTCTACTGATACTTTCCATCTTCTTATTCAGCTTTTCCACCGACACACAGGGTTTTTTCTTTGTCGAAGTATTTTGAACTGCAGGTAACATGTGACCCTTGGAGCTTGTCAGAGACCTGAAAGAGGAACCTTCGCTTTGCTTAGTGTCAGAGGTCCCTGCAACAGGATGTGGTGAGCTGTTATACCACAATTTAATTTAATGAGAAAGGTTTTTCCCCTTATATTTAAGTTTTCTCTAAAATGCTCCCAAGGTGGAAACTGTTTTTTTCCTAAAACTCTCGTGGCAATTTGAATTTGTGTTTTAATCTGGGATCTATACGCAGGACACACACAGACATGTACCCACACCACCTCCTTGCACATCACTGGGATTGACTGAAAAGAAAATTAATATTTTTTAACATTTAAAAACTAAAATGTACAAATTACAGGCACAGCTCTCACCCGCACTTACAGCATCCATCCATATTCACTGCATTGTTCTGACCACGACACAAAGATCTCACGGCTATTTATAAAGAAGGTGTGCAAATTAACTAATCTGACCAAGTGTCCGTTTTAAAGCAAAATTTCTGTTTTTTCACATAATGAGTTTCTTTTTCATCACCATTTTGAAAAAAATTGAGCTTAAAAACCTTGTGTCGTAGCGAAATGCCCTCACTTCATCCTTGAGCTCTCCTGAGACCGTGTGACCCAAGGGGTTGGGGAGGGTTCGAATCTCATTTTTACACATTTTGCTTTTAACCAAAGTTTCCCCACATTTCTGAACTTCTGGTTTCCGAAAGCAGCTGAGGCTCTCAAATCAAAATTTCAGGAATGAGCTGCACTGCTTGCTGGCCCAGCATGTTTGCGGCCCCCGTGGCTTCTAAGCAGGGAGGGAAAGCAGACTTCACGGTCAGAGGTTTTGTGAATGGGGGATCCGCGGGAGGGTTGGCAAGTGGAAACAGGGGCTCTCAGGCCCTCAGGTGAGGAGTGGAGGCCACCTGAGTGTGCTCTGCCCACCTGTGCCCGCCAGTCCCCCTCCTCCCACCCCAACCCTGCACTCTGTCCCTCTGTGTCCAGCCCTGGTCTGGACTGCAGGGCTGGTCAGCACACAGAACCTGGTGTCTGGGGTGGAGAGAGGCTGAAGGCAGAGCCTGCACTTCCCTTTCCTGGGGCACGCTTGTCTTCAGAGCCTGCACCGGCCCGCGCAGCACCAGCACCGTGCACACAGACACAGTATTCTCTTCTCTTGGAGCTAAAAACAACTAGTTTTCAGTCGTTCCTCCCGGACTAGCTGTTGCATGCCTTAAAAATCTTTTTTTTTTCAGAAGGAGGAGAAGAGGCAAGTGACCAGAGGACCCACATGGGGTCTGAACGGCCACCTGCTTTCCAGGGCAAGCTCCTCTCGCCCTACAACAAACAGCAGCACGCACTGGCCGCCCCTACCAATATGGCGCAGATATCAAAGCCAGAAGAGATATGATGACACGCTAGGTCAGAAACCTCCTTCTGTGGGCTCCAGGAAACAAACTGAGGGTCTGGGGGGGGGATGGGCTAGCCCTGTGAAGTGTATTAAGGAGGACACGTAGTGCACGGAGCACTGGGTGTTATATGCAAACAGTGAATCATGGAACACTGCCTCAAAAACTAAGGATGTACTGTATGGTGACTAACAGATCATAATAAAAAATAATAAAAATTAAAAAAAAAATAAAAAAGAAACCTCCTTCAAAAGTCCCAGCGGCACAGCCTGGCAATCCCAAGGGCTGCACGCACATGAAAGTGGAGGCTTTGAGACTGCGCCCCGTGCTTGCGACACGCACACTCCGCTGGCTCTGAGTCTGCGTTTCAGAGCCGACACCCAAGGGCACCAGGCCCGCGCGCCGGACCTCTCAGCCTCGGAGGCAGCCTGCTCATGGCCATTGTGACGATGAGAGAGCCGGGACGATGAGGGAGCCACGACTCTGATCGGCTCCCAGACGTCGTCATGCGGCGTCCTCCTTCCGACTCCAAGGAAAGAAGTAACAGTGTGTGCGTCCACATGGGACTGTGCATGACGGGACGGGAGTGCCGTGACCGCAGTATCCCTGGGACTAGAAAGGAAGCCTGAGACGAAGTGTGTCCCGGAGACCCTAAGAACCATAGGACGTTGTGTGGTCAGAGTGCAAACACAGACTCAGGGAGGAAAAGCAGTCCCTAGAAAGAGAAAGAAACGACAAAGAGAAGATCCGGATGGTGCTTGTTTTTAAAGATAGCCCGACCTCCTATTCTCCGGGGGATGCCTGGGCCGTGAGCAAACCCATGTCAGAGCCAATAATCCTGATGATCCCGTGACTTTCTAACTTTCTCAGACCTAAATTCTTCTCGCGTTCATACCATATCATTTAAATGATCGATCAGATTTGTGAACAATGGAGGCCTGTGACCTCCCTCTAGAAAACATGATATGAGCTCTGCGCACCCTGGACACGCACCGTCAGGGAGGGTGAGGCTGGAGGGCTCGCGGATGGAGACCTGCTCTCATCCCACCTCCCCACCTGGCTGCAGCCTGAGGGTCTCATCCGTGAAAATGGGGGCTTGGTTGAGGTCCCTTTCAGCTCTCCGAGTCGGGGACCCTTCAGTCATTTCAAAAGGAGAAACACATCGTCCTGGGTAGAGTTCCGGGTGCCGAGCGTTATAAGCGGCAGGAACCTCACAGCGTCCTCTCCAACCCCCTGGGAGGTGGATACCGTTACTACTCTTCATCTGAAGACAGGCCCAGAGAAGGCGGGAGATATGCCAGTCCTCACAGTGGGTGAGCAGCAAAGTCAGGAACGGGACCGGCCGTGGCTCAGGGGAGCATGTGCGGCTTCAGGGGCTCCACGGCGTCAGCAGCAGGCCGGAGTGGCGGCCTCCCAGGGGCAGGCTGCTCCAGGCCGGCTTCCTGCCTGGCAGAACGACGTGCCCGACGTGGTCCAGCAGATGCCGGGCCAGCCTGCTTCTATTACCGATGTGGGTGCGGGACTCACTGGCTGAACTTACGGTCTCCTGACCAAGGGGGGGAGAATGGACTTCCGGTCATGTCCGTGGAGGCTGGAGCTCAGCCATGCGGCACACGTGCTCAGACTCACAGTGGAGCCGAAGGGTGGGCGTTACTTCTGTATGTTTCGTTTCAGTATTTCCCGCAGAGCGTGTGTTCTCTCTAGAACCAGAAGAGACACCTGTGTAGGTCTGTGGCAGGTTCTCGTCTCCATCACAGAGTGCCAACGGGGCTGCTGGCCTCCCACCCGCAGCACAGCAACGGGAGGGGGTGCTAGCTCCACGTGCCTGGGGCCACGTGGGGGTCTCCATCCCTGCTCAAATCATGGGGCCCACGTGCCGGGCTTTGGGGAGGGAAGGCATAGGAGAGGCAGGTGCTGGAAGCTTCTAGGTGGTTGTGCACACAGACATCAATCCTACTTTCTTAGGAGCCGGGTTTGGGCCCGGGCGTAAGTTGGGCCTGGGCCTAGTTGCAGCATTACACCAGCCATACTGTGTAATCTTCGCTTAAAAAAAAAGTTTAATTAGGATGGATAAGGACCATACTTTGCTAATAACATTTTTATGTCAATTTTCTAAAAAACAAAGTGATTGCTGTAGGTACGTGTCAGCTCGATTACATAAAACCCATTTTTAAAACATCTGCCTCCTTTTCAAGAGGGTAGTTCTAATAAGGAGACAACTGTCCTGTGAATTTTTAAAAATTAACAATATTCACCTCCTGCTACTTGGTGAACTAGCCAGCCGAGCAGGGGTACTGTTACTTTCTCATCTCTGTTTTTTGTTTGCTTGTTTGTGGGTCTTTTTTTTAAAC
Source organism: Ailuropoda melanoleuca (assembly GCF_002007445.2). Taxonomy (NCBI): domain Eukaryota; kingdom Metazoa; phylum Chordata; class Mammalia; order Carnivora; family Ursidae; genus Ailuropoda; species Ailuropoda melanoleuca. The sequence continues at coordinate 106,017,947 of NC_048231.1, read as the reverse complement.
TTAAACTCAATGAGCCGACATATAGCACATCACTCGTTTCTGACGTAGCGTTTGGTGACTCACCAGTTGCACATAACACCCAGTGTTCATCATAACAGGTTACGACGCTGCTTTTGCACGAAGAGAACCACTTTTCAAAAGCCATCGCTGTCCTTTAAACAAAAGCAATGTAGGAAACAAAGAGGCCTGAACGATCCACACGGGATTCAGTTCCCAGGGTGGGTTCCTGCGGCCACATCCGTGCTGCATCTTGCCCTTGGGCTCGTTCAAAGCTCACGGCCAAATGATACCATGTGTAAAGAAATATAGAAAAGCAGTTGTTACGTGCTTACTCCGTCTTCCTGTGAGGGACAGAAAAATGCATATTCCTCACACAGAACAAGCCATCAGAAACATTTCTATTTTTAAGGGAAAGCCAAAATAGCTTCGTGAAGAGCAAAACAAAACAGGAAGGCCGTTCTTTCCCATTCCTATAACTAAAAGATAATTTTAAAAAGTATTTGCGAACTTTCCCAGAAAGTACATCTTTAGCTAAAGTTAGTATTGTAACCCGAGAGCATAATCATTTAGGCAGACGGTAGTACAGCCAGAAATATGCCTGGCCAGGTCGTGTCTGCCACGCCAACCGTTTACAACGTGCAGGGATCCCGGGACAGGGAGGTGTGCAGATTCTCACGCCTGGGACACTGCGCACAGGGGCGTGAGTGGTGGGCTTCCCGTGGCGCGTGGTTCCAGCCGACTGCCGGGTGCACGGTGTTGTCACGCTCCAGTGCGAACTTCCTTGGCTACCTAAAGTATTACTGCAGAGGGGAGACATGTGCGAAAACACCACAATGTGGAAACTAGGAAGCGGAGAAAACATGCTTTTGTGCCCCTCAAGCAGCGACACTCAGGCTGTGGCACCGAGGGAAACTGAGGCTGTCTCCCAGGTGGGTTTTTACTTTCTTAGAAGAGGCAAGTGTCTTACAAAGTCTGCTGTCCTGCTGGCAGGGATGGCAGGCTAGGTGTCCATGCGGCCCCGCGTGGCCCCAGGCGACAGCGGGTGCCGCTCTGCGGGACTGTCACAACCACGGTAACTCTGAAGACACAGAGTTGCAACATCACTGAAGCCCTGCTTTACTTTTCGGACTTTTTTCAAAGATGCTTCGTGAGGTGGTGGAAAATGAGGCCGTCTCTCAAGTTCCATTAAAAAGTAAGTTCCGCGTTACCTCGGGTGTCCTGGACCCATTTCAGCTTTCACTTATTTTTATCTTTTTAATCATAATAAGCCACTGCCACGGGGCCTGCTATTTTTGGAAGGAGGGAACAGGACGGTGCAGTCTGAATGACAACAAGTCACGGTTTTAATAAAACATGACCCTCCCAACTGCGTGTGGGGTTGGCACTAACGGCACTATTGTCACACGGGACTGTCAGCCATTAAAACAGAATAATTTTCCTGCCTTCAGTGCCTGCTTCCTTATTTAGCCTGAATACTCCAAATAATGCTAACGCCCGTGTGGAAACTCCAGCCTCCACGGGGACCGGCTGGCCACGTGACGGGAGCTCCGCGGGCTGCCCTGCACCTCCCTCCACCACGGCCGGGTGTGGGCTCCCACATCACCTGGCTCATTTTTTTTATCTACACCAAACTCATTCCACAGTTGCTCACGGGGAGTGCTAAACCACCAGCAAGGATTTTTCTAGGGGTTTCTTTGTGCTGCTAGAAAACACAGTCCCCCAAATTATGAAATTTCTATTCACGCAGAATGAACAGAATTGGAAAAAAAAAAAAGATGAAAAAGCTCCCCTTAGTTAAAAAGTAACAGTGTTAAGTGGACAGAGGAACGGGGTGAGTGGCCATGCAGGCGTGGCCAGCCTGCTGCCTCCTGTCACCCTGTCCGGGGACACACGTCGGGACCTCAAGGTAAGAGGCGCTAACATGCAGCCCATCCCCATTTGCAGGCAGCGGAGGACACAGCCACGCTCCTGGGCTGGCCACGTGACGATCCGTCAGCTCCACCCGCCCGTCCGCCGGACACAGGCCAAGCACCCGCGACCCACCTGGCAGCGGCCGGTTTGCCCGGAAGAAGCTGCTTGTTATGGAGGCAAAGGAAAGGCTCAGGCCCTCTGTTGCTGGCTTCAGGGGAAGTGAAACCACACCTTCTTATCGGTACATGCGAGTCAAGTAAATCCTCACCTTACCAGAGAACCATTAATCACCTGTTAGGCGTGACTGTCACACTGTGATCATGTAGGAAATTGGCCCATTAAAAAGGCGTGTATGCCTGAGGGACAGTGGGACACGGACACGAGGTCCAGGACCTGGTTCCTCACGACCTCAGCCACAACCAGGGTGGCTGAAGGAACAGTGCCCCGCCTCGCCTGCCCCGACTGTGGACCTTGGTGAGGGCACGTGGCAGCCCTCTGTACTCTTTACTACACCCTTGTGGATGTCTGAGATTTCCATCATTAAAAACTGACACTGCCTTCAGAGAGAAGCCGGAGCCCAGGAGAAGCTGGTGACTGCTGGTCAGCTTCGGCATCTGGCCTGGATTCGGGCAGCTGCTGGGGGGCCGAGCCCATCCCATGGCAAGGAGAGGACACAAGGGTCTGCTCCGTGTGTCACCTCCCTCCTGCCCACTCCCAGCTGTGCACCTGTGCCCGGAGCCCGGCTGGGATGCTGCCGCCAGGGTGCCCACATCCCGCTCCTGGCTCTGCCGGCCACTTCAGGGAAGGCCCCCTGGCACCTCTTCTGTCCACACAGGCACCTGGTGAGCCACTAATCTTTACCACGGGTCTCTGCTCTCCGGCCCCAGTAGACGGAGCCCACGCTGAGGGCAGAAACCGCACGCACGAGTACTAAGAAGACGGACCGACAGCAGAAGCTGCGTCTTTATTCTGTAAAGATCCAAAAAGAAAAATCTCTGGGGGCAAGTGACTCCCAGAGACTCCCAGTTTGGAAAACAAAGCAGAAGGGGAGCAGAGTCACAAAAACAGAGGCCAGTGAGACAGGTCCCGTGGTCTCTGGGACATATTGACCCTGGCATGGAAAAGCACCCCAGATTGAATTTTTGTATTGATTATCCAATTATTAATCTTTATAGAAGCTATTCCAACACGGCACATAATGAGTAATTCATCACAGTATATTAGGTGCCATGGAAGCTGCATTCCGTATAAAGGGCCATTAAGTTTCTTGTAATTGCCCATTACTGGAGCTTTTGTTAGTTCTGAATCAAATCAGCAGGACCGGCATGTATGCGCTGTAATTGACTTTATGTTATAACCGCACGCCCCTGGTGATTACCAGAATGAGCGGTCTGGCTGGATTACCACGGTCCCAAAGACCACTTCTCAGCCTGAGGTGGAGCGGCCATTTCCAATGGTCCTTGAAGGGACAGGTCCCAGTGATCCCCTGGACACGGGAGAGGGGCACCATGCTGGGGCCAGGGATGCGTCCATTCTCAGGGCTGCCGTCTGGGGCAGACTGTCAGCCAAGGGCCCCCACACCTCACAGACAGACCCCAAGCCTGCACACGTGTCCTGTCCTTCGGAGGCTTCCCACCGAATTAGGCTGCGTTTCCCATTAGGAGCAGAGACGCTACCAGAGACACAGGACAGATTGCCGGTAAAACTCAGCTCCTGTCCTACTCCTCTGAAAAGTCCTTCCCGAAACACCGTCCAGGCCCGCAGACTCCCAGCGCATGCGCTGTGATTCACTCGGCAATGGCTTTGTCATCTTGAACTTTAAACTCTGAATGTTGTTAGCTGCTTAACCTGTTCTGCCCGTTCCCCTCTAATTTTTCGAGGGGCCAGAGAACGGATGTGTGCCTGTGTCTTGACAGCCCTGTGATACCAGGACACAGTAAGGAACTTGCAAATATTGGTTGTTCTGGGGTGCCTGGGTGGCTCAGTCGTTAAGCGTCTACCTTTGGCTCAGGGCGTGATCCCGGTGTTCTGGGATCGAGCCCCACATCAGGCTCCTCCACTGGGAGCCTGCTTCTTCCTCTCCCACTGCCCCTGCTCATGTTCCCTCTCTCACTGCCTGTCTCTCTGCCAAATAAATAAAATCTTAAAAAATATATATATTGGTTGTTCCGTTCTCTTTTGAAAGTCAAGTTAATCCTCTGCATGAGTTTCAAATAGACCGATCAAGAGGCAAGGAACAGCCGAACCTGCAGGCTTCTTGGCATGTACCGCTCAGGCTGCGGAGAAATCAGCCGTACCAATGGGACAGCCTTGTGTCTGTGGGATTTCTTCCTTTCCGTGGGGGCTATGAGCATTCATTTGGAAAATCTCGCACTAATTCTTGCTCTGTTCAACTAAATTTGAAGAAACCTTAAAATATGTCCTCAAAAGGGGTGCTGGGATGACTCCGTCGGTTGAGGGTCTGACCTTGGTTTTGGCTCAGGAGGTGACCTCAGGGTCATAAGATGGAGCCCCACGTCATGCTCCGCCCTCAGCAGGGAGTCTGCTTGAGATTCTCTCTCTCCCTCCACCCCCCGCAAACGCATATGTGTGCACACACGCTCTCTCTCTAAAATAAGTACAGAAATAAGAATTAAGAAAAAATAAGAAATAAAATGCTGACTTCCCAGGGAAGCAGTGTCCGAGCTTTGCTGAGCTCTTTCTTGCACTGGGATGAGGATATCTGTGGCCATTCCCCAACATAGAGCGCTACAGACAACCCCCGACGACAGGAACGGGTGTCCCCGAGCACAGTCCAGGGCTGGGGGCTCAAGGCCACCCCAGCACTGCAGCGCCAGCCTGCACGCCTTCTCCACAAGCTGCCGGAGGCCTGGAGACACTTCGGTGCACACAGCACAATTAGACATTTCATCAAAATGCTGAGCTCAGGAAACGCTGGTCAAGTGGACATCACTGATAGAACAGGGACCAAAGATGCTTTAAGAACCCCCAAGCGCCCAGGGTCACCATCCGCAGGGATGAGCAGATATTTCCAAACCCACAGCCCTGCTCCACGCAGCCTGGGACACAGAAGGGCCTGGGAAGAAACCACTCAGAAGGTCGTACGTTTTTAAGCTCTCCTCACCTTCCCGTCATTTAATGGACGTGTTGGATGCCGCTGGCCTGGCAAGGCTCCCACCCCAGGGCGCAGCTCCTCCCAGGGCAGAGGGGCCTCCTCCCAGCAGCAGGAGCCGCAGCAGGGCCCAGCCCCCCAGGGCTCGGCCACCCTCACCACCGCGGTGGCTCCCCACACCAGGCTGGGACGACCAAGCAAGACAGCAGCTTACGGTGGGCGACGGACACCAGCACATCCGTGGCCCAGAGCTCCCCGACCCCGCTGCCCACCTGGCCTCGACAACAGAGAAACAGGAAGCAGAACAGAGGAGGAAGCAGCAGGCCAGGGAAGGGCCGATTCTGGTAAAAGGCTCGCTTGAAAGCCCAGGTCAAAACTCACCCCCAGGGAGCCCGCCACGCCTCCGGAGAAACGCTTGTCAAAGTAATCAATCACCTAGTTTCCATCTGCACGTTTCCCTGCCACACTGCATGCTGTGCTATCAGGACAGGAAGCTGCACGCACGGTGGAAAGCTGGCACTTCGTCCCGTGGAAACCACCGTTTCCATCTCCGCGAGTGACAGAACATCAACACCGCGGTTAACGGGTGATGAGAGATAAGGACCAGGGGAGTGGAGGGTGGGTGCGGATGCGCTGCGTACTTTCCAGCGTTTGGACAAAGTTCGGAAGGACAGTCCGACGTGCGTTTTCCATTCTCTGCATCCAGAGAAACACCCAATGAACAGACAGACCTTGACACACATTTTTTGAGCTCTTTTCTGAAATTACAGCATGTAAAAAAATGCAGGCACTCCCCCAGCCCCACCACGGACGCTCTGCCTTGTGGTTGCTTTTTCAAGTGTGGCCGCAGACACTCCCAGGGCAGCCAGAGCAAACACACAGTGACGGACAGGAGGCCGCGGCCCACGCTGCCGCCTCCCTCCCCCGCGCCTTCCCTCTGTCCGCCACCCTTTTTCTGTCCAGCCAACTGCCAAGAGGAAATAACTTTGCTGTGCTGGGAGTCTGGGAATCCCAGAAAACAATCTTAAATCCACAAAAATAATTGAAGTTCGCTTCTACTGTGCTGCTCAGCCCCATTCTGATTTTTATTACAATGTCAACAAGAGTTTAATTTGTTTTAAAGTTTAGGTTCTTAAATCTGAGTGATATACGGTAGTTTACAGCTTGCTGGCAACAGCTACTGTGGAAAAAAAAGGAAAGTGCATATAAAGGCGATTCTAAGTCTGACATTGTGAAGGCAGGGCGCGATGCCAAAGGCAGCAACCAGCAAGGCTTTCCCCACCGGAGACGGCAGCCATGCTGCGGACCAGGGGCACACTCCCCATCACCAGCCTGGTCCACGGATGGCAAGTAAGAGGAGATGTCCTAAAATGCAATTCCTTGAGTGAAACATTCTCAGATGTCAGCCAGGTCACAAATGGCTCCACCGTCTTATCTGGGGTCCCTTCTGGAAACCAATTCCAGCAAAAAGCCCTAAGCAGGGCCACTGGGGAAGAAAGGCTCTGCCCCACCCCAGAGGTCGTGGCTTTCGGCTGCCCAGAGGGTGCTGGTACAGACAGCTCAGAACCGCCCCCACCTCAACCCCATTCTGACGCGGACTGTTGGCTGAGACGCGCCCCTGGGTTTCCAGCCTCACTGTCTTGTTGCTGGGCCAGAGCTCTCAGCCCCATTAGAACTGTCCGCAGACGCACACAGGACTGCACGCCTGCATACTAGCCCGTTTGATAGGCACAAAGGACAGAGGGGCTGACAACGCCATCCCCCAAGACTGAAGGGTACTGCCCACGTGTGGGTCCCACCTTGGCTGTGGACACCGCTGCCTGCTGTGTGTGACCAGACAAGGCCCCAGGTGCCGGCAGAGCTCCCCCACATCTGCAGCACTGTTCCCCTTCCCTCATGCCACGGGCTCCAGCCAGAGCCAGACCCCGGGCAAATCACAGGCGTTTCTGGATGCCGCTGAGGCCATGAGCTGCCCCTGTCCTCCAGGCCCACTTCCTGCCCTATCTAAAATAACAGCAGCTGTGGGGGCCTGATAGGGTCGAGTCCTGGGGAAGCCTGCACCCTTGGGTGGGAGGGAGGACGGCCAGGGGTCTGATAAGGCCGCCCCGAGGCCCCCAGGCCCGATGACTGCATCCTGCACTGTCTGTCCACTTCAGAACAAAAGAAAACCAGCCGCTGGCTCTGGGAGCGATAGCGTGCGCTCTGGGAGGGGAGTGGTCTGGCTGACTTGGCCTATTGTGCAGAGTATCAGGCTCTGATTAGCTGGGGTCCCCTGGGCCCGATAAGGGCGGATGTTTCAGAAGGGAATAGACTTTCTTTGTTCTTTACTGTGTGTAACTGTCCACATTATAATCTGGAAGGAAGGAAGAACCCTGCTTCAAAATTCAAGCTGAAAAAGGTAGAGGGACTCAAAGCTCCATGCGTCCCAACGACATGAAAAGTGATAGAGAACTGCATCGCCGATGGCCGGAAAACGTGGACCCCACCACGTGGCAACAGGTGGAGAAGCTCCCGTTACACTGTCCGTGTCTCATAGATCGTCCTTAATTTAGTGAAACTGGAGATAATGCAGAAGTACACATATTCTCACTCCCTAAGAGAAATTCTACCGTCAGGGTTGTGTTCGTGCCACAGAAAAACCGAATTGGAATTCCCTCCTCACGCTACTAAAAAAGGAGTCCGAGGACCGTACAGCTTCCACAGAGGAAAGCCCTGCCCGACACACACAGGCCTCGAGCTTGAACAGCACGGCCCCGCCTCCAGCACCAAGTGTTTTAACAAACGTGCTTGACTGCGGACACTTTCGAAGGGAAGCTCCTGCAGCCGCACCCATATGCAGGCCCCAGCCCACCCCGGGAAACGTGCCCGCGCCAGGGCGCTACTGCCTGCCCAGGTCTGGCTTTTCCGGGTAACTTCACGCAGACGGAGCCCCGGAGGATGAGGTGGCTGTGTCTGGCAGCTTTGACTTCGCCTCATTCTTCAAGGTCCATCCATGGTGCAGCACGTCAGCACCTCATTCCTCCTTCCGGCTGAGCAATATTCCATCGTGCGGTCGTGACGCGCCCCTCCCAGCTGTCCTCCAGGGGCCGGACACTCAGGTTGTTTCAAATGTTCGGACGTTATAAATAACGCTGCTGAGAACGTTCGTGTGCAGACCTTTGTGTGGACGTACGTGTTGACTTCTCGTGGGCAGATACCTCAGAGTGGAACGGATGGGTCATATGAAGCCGCGGGCCTCCGAAGACACCGCCCGCGTGCCCGTGGCACCCAACGTCTCCCCTGGTAACGGGTGGGGGCTCCAGTTTCTCCCCGTCCTCTCTCAGGAGTGCTACCGTGCCTCTTACTGGCTGTGGTCACTCAGAGGGTCGGAGCTGAGCTCTGCGTCGGTGTCACACTTGCATTCCCTGATGACAGAGGGCGTGGGGCATACTTCATGTGTTTGTTAACCATTCATATGTCTTCTTCAGAGAAATGTTTGCTTACATTTTAAAGCCCAGTTTTGACTAGGCTGTCTTATTATTGTCAAAAGTTTCTGTATATTCTGGATATAAGCCCTTTATCAGATACATGTTTTGCAAAAACATTCTTTAAGTTGGCTACTTGTCTTCTCATTTTCTTAATGGTTCTTTTGAAGCAGAAAAAGTGTGAATTTTGATGGGGTCTCATTTATCAATTTTTTAATATTGGACTATGTTTTTGGTATTGTATCTACAAAATCTTTGCCTAATCTAAGGCCTTGAAAATTTTTCTCATATGCTATCTACTAAATTTTTTTATTGTTTTAGCTTATGCATTTTTTTAAAAGATTTTATTTATTTATTCGACAGAGATAGAGACAGCCAGCAAGAGAGGGAACACAAGCAGGGGGAGTGGGAGAGGAAGAAGCAGGCTCATAGCAGAAGAGCCTGATGTGGGGCTCGATCCCATAACGCCGGGATCACGCCCTGAGCCGAAGGCAGACGCTTAACCGCTGTGCCACCTAGGAGCCCCTGTTTTACCTTATACATTTAATTCCATGATCAATTTTGAGATTTCTGTGTATGAGGTGAGGTTAAAGGTGCAAGTTCATTCTTTTGCTGGTGGACATCCAATTGTTATGTCACCATTTGTTAAAAGGCTATTCTTTGTCCCAGTTAAATGGCTTGGCATTTTTATTAGAAATCAATCTATCATAAATATAAGGATTTCTGAACTCCGAATTCTGTCCACTGATCTATATGTCTTATGCCAATACCACACTGTCTTGATTATTGTAGCTTTGTAGTAAATTCTCAATCAGGAACTGTGTCTTCCCACTTTGTTCTTTGTTTTCAAAATTGGTTTGGCTACTCTGGTTCTTTGAAATTCCATATGAATTTTAGGATCATGTTCCTAAAAAAAACCCAAAAAAACCCCAAAAACCCTTCTAGAATTTTGATATGGATTGCACTGATTCTATAGATTAATTCCATTAATTTCACTGTGAACAGAATTAACCCTTTAAAATTAAGACTTGTTTTATGACCTACTAGGAAAATGTTTCACATGCACCCCATTCTGTGGAGTGTTTTATAGATGTCTTCCAGGTTCAGCTGGTTGATAGTACTGTTCAATTGCTTTGTATCCTTGTTGACTTTTTCTCTAGTTGTTCTATCCATTACTGACAGTATGTCGTGAGGTGGCCAGCTATTATTATTTTTTTTTTTTAAATTTTATTTTATTATATTGTGTTAATCACCATACAGTACATCCCCAGATTCCGATGTAAAGTTTGATGCTTCATTAGTTGCGTATAACACCCAGTGCACCATGCAATACGTGCCCTCCTTACTACCCATCACCAGTCTATCCCATTCCCCCACCCCCTCCCCTCTGAAGTCTTCAGTTTGTTTCTCATAGTCCATAGTCTCTCATGTTTCATTCCCCCTTCTGATTACCCCCCTTTTCTTTATCCCTTTCTTCCCCTACCGATCCTCCTAGTTCTTATGTTCCATAGATGAGAGAAATCATATGATAATTGTCTTTCTCTGCTTGACTTATTTCACTTAGCATTATCTCCTCCAGTGCCGTCCATGTTGCAGCAAATGTTGAGAATTCGTTCTTTCTGATAGCTGAGTAATATTCCATTGTATATACGGACCACAGCTTCTTAATCCAGTCATCTGTTGAAGCTATTATTTTTTAATTGTCTTTCAAGTTTATCCCTTCAAATCTGGAAATTTTTGTTTCATGTATTATGTGGTTCTGTTTTTTAGGTGCAAAAATATTTATAGTTGTTATGTCTTCCTGCTCAATTTACATTCTACTCATTATAAATTGTCCCTTTTTGTCTCCAGCAACATTTTCTTTGGTCTTGAACTGACTTTGTCTAATATTAGTATAGATACTCCAAATCTTTTTTGGTCACCATTTACCTGGTGTATCTTTTCTATCCTTTTACTTTCAACCGATTTGTGCCTTTAAATATAAAGTAAGTCTTCTGTACACAGCATATAGTTGGACCCTAGTCCGTTTGCTTCCCTAATCCAGTCTGATAACCTTCACCTTTTTATTGGACTGTTTGGTTCATTTACATTTAATGTGATTTTGTTGTAGGATTTACATTTGCCATTTTGCTGTTTGTTTTCTGTGTCTTCTGGGGTTTTGTTTGTTGTTTTTGTTGTTTCTATGATCTTTCATTACTGCCTTCTTTTGTGTTAAATATGTGTTTTATAACGTATCAGTTAAATGTGTTTTCTGTTGTTGTTTTTGTTTTACTCTGTATATTTTTAAGTTAGTTTCTTTATGGTTCCTCTAGAGATTATGATATACATCTTAACTTAAAAATTCTACTTCAGCTAATTAATATTAACTTGTTTCTAATAACATATGGAAGTTTTACTTTACTATGGCTTCCTTCCCTACCCTTTCCTTTCTGCTGTTACTGCCACACAAATGACATCTTGATATAAATCCATCAGAACAGTTTTGTAATTTTTGTCTTATGTATTTCCTTTTAAATGAGTTAGGAGAAAAAAAGAGTTTACAAATATGTATGCTGTCTTTATCTACATAATTACTTTTTATCAGCGCTTTTTATTTCTTTGTGTGGACCTACGTTGCCAACAGCTGAGAGGACTCTTTTTAATACTTCTTATAGGTCAGGTGTGCTGGCAACAAAATTTCTTCATCTTTGCTTACCCAGCACTGGTTTTATTTCTCCTTCATTTTTAATGCTAGTTTGGCTAGATATGGGCTTCTTGGTCAACAGTCTTCTTCCTTGTGGTCTCTGCAGTTGCTAATGAGAAGTCAGCTGTTAATCTTATTGAAGATTCTGGGTACCTGATGACTTGTTTTTCTCTTGCTGCTTTCATGATTGTCTCTTCTTCTTTGACTTGTATGGCTATGATGTATTTAAATGTGAATCTCTGGATTAATTCTACTTGGAATTTGTTGATTTTTTTGGATGCATACAATGTTTTTCATCAAATTTGGGAAGATTTTAGCCAATATTTCTTCAGATATGTTTCCTATCCCTTCCTCTCTCTCCTCTCTTTCTGCATTCCCAATATGCCCATGTTTGTATGTTTTATGATGTCCCACAAGTTCATTTTTATTTATTCTTTTCCTTTTCTATTCCTCAGACTAGATAACCTATAGACATTTCTTCAAGTTTCTTGATTCTTTTTCTCTGCCAACTCCAATCTGCTGTTCAGCCCCTCTAATGAATTCTCCATTTCAGTTACTGTACTTTGCAAGGCTAGAATGTCTATTTGGCCCTTTAAAATTTTTTTTATCTCATTATTGATATTCTCTATTTGGTGAGACATTGCTGTCTTACTTTCCTTGAATTTCTTAAACATACTTTCCTTCAGTTCTTTGAATGTATCTACAGCAGCTGATTTAAAGCCATTGCTGCAAAGTCCAATACCTGAGCCCTCTCAGGGACGCTGTCTATACCTGTGGGTTGTTTCTTCCCCTTCCGTATGGGACATATTTTCATGTATCTTTGCATATTTCATAATTTTTAACTGAAAACTAGATTGTAGATAATATATTGTAGCAACTTTGGAATTAGACTCCTGCCCCCTAGTAGGGTTTGCTGTTATTGCTGGGCTCTTTTTTTCTTCCCTTGATGTTGGATATTTGACTAGTGACTTTTCTGGACTAATCCTCTGGGAGGTCCTGTGTTCTCTGCAGTGTGTGGCCCCTAAGTCCTCTATTCCTCTTTTAAAAATCCTTGTTTTTATTTGTAAGTCTGGCTTCCCAAGGGTCATCCTCAGGTTAGCAGGGTTAATGGTCAGTCAGTTATCAGTCAGGAGGTTTCTTAAGTCTCCACCTTCTGTCAATGATATCAAATTGCAGGCAAGCCACAGTCAGTCTTAGCTTCTAGTTTTGCTTTTTGTACAGGTCTCAAGGCCAGCCAGAGGTGAAGGACCCAGTCCTTTCTTTCCCCAGGTCTTTCCAGAGCATATGCATGTCCGTACGTAGTTTCCCAAGCCCCAGAAATATGCTGGGGCTTTTTCAAACCCCTTATAGGCATCGAGTGTGGCTAGTCTCCTGTTTGCCCCAGTTGAGATCACAGCCTTGGCAGCTCCCACAAGCATGAGTCCAGTCATCTGTTGTTTTTGGTCATGGCCTGGGAAGACGACTTTTCCAGGGAGCTTCACCATCAGTCCGAACACTGTTTGCACTTTGGGGAAGAGGTTTTTAACAGAGCCCCAAAGAGGCCAGTCTCCGTCACTGTCAGTGAAGCTGCTGGCTTTCCACGGCTATGCTCCAAGGAGCTGGGGAAGGGGGATGGGAGTAGCCCCCCCTTAAACCACCGCAGATCCCTCTCTTCTTAGCAGGGTCCAGTTTTTCTTGAATAAATGCTTTTCAATTTGTTCTGCCTGTTTGGTGAATTTCCAGATTGTGAAATGATTGATTTGATAGTTTTCTCAGTATTTTTGTTGCTTTTTTTGGGAGTGCTGACTCACTGAGGCCCTCCCTCCGACACTTTGGAAGTCCTGCCTGTCTTCCTGTCCTTCTTGAGCTATCAAAAAGTGCCTTGGGTAATGACCAGGAATTCTCTGATGAAGAAGAAAATATACTGCAGTCCTCTTTGGCTTGCCAGGCCAACTCACACTTGAAAGCCAGACTTTGAAGCAGGAGTCTTTGCACATCACATCTCTAGTAGAGAAAAAATACTCAATAATAGAGCCAAACCTTGGTAGAGTAGAGAGAGTATTCAAATCAGAGCTGGCAGATCCCCATGCTGCTTCTGGCCTGCTGCTTGTTCTGTGTGATTGTGAGCAAGTCAGTAACACTTGTCTGTAAGCCCCGTCTCCTCTGTCAAGTGGGGTTAATATTGGCAATTCTGGCCATGGGACTGTTCTAAGGTTGAAAGTGTAAATCGAGAGGATATATGTAAAAAGTCACTTTGGAAAGTACGAAAGGCCGTACATCCAGTACTGTTATTGTGATTTGGGTTTTCTGTTTGTTGACAATGATGTGTCGTGCTAGATTGGGAGTGACTTTCTCAGCTCAGATGGGAAGATAATTACCACGGTTCCAAGTCTCCATGTTCTTCTCTGCCTGGACTTGATAGGCACCTGTGAGCCAATGATTCAGGGCTCCTTAGGGATCCATATGTAAGAATACACTTTTGTATCAGGAAGATCACTTAGAAGTATCCGTCCCTAGCTGCCTCTCTGCCTGGAGCTCCAAGGGCAGCAGAGCCAAGTGCCTGGCTTGAGTTACAGGGCCCTGGCTGCTCTTGCAAAAACACAGTTGTCCAACAGATGTAGACAGAGCCCTCCACTACCCTGGTCACCACTCTCCCCAAAGAGACGCCTCGCTCTGATGGTCTATCACCCACTGTGCTTTCTGAATGTGGCCATTATGCTTTCAAATCCCTAATTCTATGGCTCCATGCTCTGGTGACGCAGCACGGTGGCATGCTCTCTGCTGGCTCATGGATCTGACAGTATCTGTAAAGAGTGCTCCTTCTCAAGTGAGAAAGCTCCAGAGAAAGCATCAGAGAAAGAAAAGACACGAAGCCCAGGCCAGCGTTGCACAACTTCATCTGAAGTGGAGACAGAGTCATTGAAAGAACTTTTGGAAAGGTGCTCACCTCTCCGCAGGAAAAACCAGCATTCCAGTCATGAGACGCTCACACACGGACACTCCAGACTACTCAGAGCCGGCCTGTGACAAAGGACAGAAGCACCGCAAGCACGCCCCATGCCCGGCAGAGACACAGTCACGTCGGGCATCAGCTCTCAGGCCGTCTGTGCTCCTGCTGTGACAGACGGTGTTCAGTACTCACGGCTCTTCCCTTTGCTTTCCTTCGACGACACTGCTTCTTTCTCTCAAATTAATAATGAAAGGGAACAAGCTAACGCCTATGACTGGGGGGCTGATGGGCAGAAGGTTAGTATCAGCTGAAAGCAGTAAGACTGATTCCCCTCCAAGGACGCAGAAAATAATCGGGCCATAGAGCAGTACTTTGATTAGAAATATAGTGTAATTCCAAGCATTTCATGCTTGTAGTTAACATCTACACCAGGTAAGAATGGAGAAGAGTGCCCAGAACCTCACAGACGTCGAAGCTCCCACGGCCCGTGAGCAGACCCCCTCCTCCTCGCCCTGCTGCCCATCGGAAGGAACAGCAGAGGCTCCGACGTCACAGCCCAGCAGGTTACGGGGCTGGGCGCTGGGAGCAGCACAGGCATGTCTGCACCCTATTTATAGAGAGCCTTACTCAGCAGCCGTCTCAGAGTCACTGCTGCCTTTCCCCTTCTGCCTTGACAAAGGGCGGCCACCTCACCGCTGCTGTCCTGGCGTTCAGCAGCAACAGGTTTGCAGGGGGAAGCACGCTCCTCCTGAGACAGCAGACACAGGGCTTGGGCCCTGCCTACACCCAGCTGACAGACACTCGTCACACCGACCAACAACCTCTGCTGACTCCTGGGTCACACGCAGGTTTAGGTAGGCGAAGACTAAAATATCTGCACATCGGTGCGACACCCTGCAAGGCGCACTGTCCCTGGAAGCTCAGTTCCGTGGGTCCGTGCAGAGACTGCTGTCTCCGTGAGGTGCACACACGGGCTGGACAGGCCTACAGGGGCCCCTCGAGGCACCCAGTTACCTAGCAGGAGAGCAGTCAGAGGCTCTGCTCCACAGCCAGCAGCTCAGGCCCTTCGGCAGGGCCTCCAGAGAACTCATGCCCAGAGCCTGCGGCCCACCACGCCAACAGCAGTCCATCTCCGGGTGGTGTGCGGTGTAATTTCTGGGCCTGGAGACTCCCCAGAGGATATGCAAGTGCATTAAGGACCGACCCTGATGAATTATTCGCATGGCTGAATTCATCTATCCATCACGCAGTAGCCGCCGTCCACAATATTAACTACTCTGCATGTTTGATCACCGTGATACAGACTCTTTCCATCATCATTAGGAACGGGGAAGGCCCCAGCCTCGGGCGCCAAGCCAGGTCAGTAAAACTTTCCATGAGGAAAGATTTTGTTCTCTCCCAGAGTAGCCTGGGCTCGGGGACGGGGGCGGAGGGGGGAGCAGCGCAGGGGGACTTACGGCCCAGACTCGGGCAGACACGATCCTGGCCGCCTGGTCCACCTGCTTGTTGTTTTAATGACACGGAGACTTCTGGAAACCTGAGCGCTCCTGGCGGGGGCTGAAAGGGCCGATTGTGGTGGAGGCTGCAGGGCGGTCGGGGTGACAACGGCAGCAAAGGCGCAGACACGCCAATGGCTGGCGAGTGAGCGCGTCATTTGCAAAGCTCAAAGGAGGTGCTGCGTTTCAGCAAACAGTTACTCCGTCCGAGCGGGTCCCCCCACCTGAATCCTGGGACAGAGCCCGTGCACTTCAGACGTGTGTAGAGCACTTTTCCAGCCAATGCTATGCACGAGACCGTGCCCTAAGACGTGACAGCACCCACGTGTGTGCACGTGTGAACGGCCCGCATTTCACGTCAGTGAGAAAGGACAGCCTAACAGCACAAGAGCAGTGCTGTCACATAGCTCGGATCCGCACGCGGGCGACGCACAGGAATCAAACCAGAGAAGTCGCTCACACGGAGCTTTTATGGACTATTTTTAAAATCTACATTTAGGGGCGCCTCGGTGGCGCAGTCGTTGGGCGTCTGCCTTCGGCTCAGGGCGTGATCCCGGAGTTATGGGCTCGAGCCCCACATCAGGCTCCTCCGCTATGAGCGCTTCTTCCTCTCCCACTCCCCCTGCTTGGGTTCCCACTTCTCGCTGGCTATCTCTATCTCTGTCAAATAAATAAATAAATAAAATCTTTAAAAAATTTAAAAAAAATAAAAAATAAATAAAAAATAAAATCTACATTTAAAATAACACGAGGCCCCTAAAACGACTCTTAAAAACATGCCCCCATGGTTCTGCCATGACTGAGAAATCTAAATTGAGAGCTTAAGTCTCGTGAATGTTGTTGGACCAAAGAGTAAATTATAACTGGTTTATTTAAGGGCCAAATACTTTTGAAACAAAACTGAAGAGTAGACACAACTGAAAAACAAAGAAATCCTTAAAAAAAAAGTGGGGATTAATTTCCAGGCAAGTCTCTTATGCTTACGTTCTTCCTCAAGAGAAAGAGAAGTCTGGAAGGTGGACCCTTCCGTGCTGGTGGGGGTCGCTCAGCACAGCAGGCCGTAGGCCAGCAGCCGCTCCACGTGTGAACCAGGCTGGTAACAACAGTCACGTGCCCCAGTGCCCCGGCTCTCTCCAGCACACATAGCACCCTATTCTTGCCTTTTTCACACTACATTCCTGGAAAACAAAAAACCCAACTAGAACTCCAGCGCGGAACCCCAAACCGCCCCTCATGACTTCTGGAACGGTGGTTTGGATGCAGCGGGCAAGCAAACGCCTGACAAAAATACGTAAAGGTCAGAGTGTCACTGCCGCTCTGGCTCCCGTCAGGCAAACAGAAGGGCTCCAGAAAATGCTGCTCCTTCGGAGGGAAAGGCCAGGTGGAGCGTCTCCGTGCTCCCCGTCATCCAGTTTTTCACCACAGGGGCCAACCCTCCACAGACCAGGCCCTGTGTCCCTCCTCCTGGCTGCTGGAGAGCTGTGTGTGAATCCTGGCATGCGGCCCCAGCCTCCAGGAACCCATGGTGCCCGCGTGCCTCTGGGAGAAGGCCTCACTGCCACCAGGTTGTCATGGGGCCTATGGTCTCGCTGTCCCACCGCTGGTCTTTCCAGGAAGTGGGCACCTGCCCCCGACCCGAAGGTGCCCCTGGCTCCTGCCTCTGCTGGCCGGTGCGGAAAGCTTTCACGTCAAGACCACTTCAAATCCACAGCATCTCATTTTTTAACTTAGTTTTTGCTGTTGTTTCCATTTCCAGGCTGCAAATTCAGACCCGAGACACAGGGAAGACCTATGCCCTGCAGTGGGTCCCAACACCCTCGTCCCGTGCCACCTGCCATCACCACTGCCTGCCGCTGAACCCGAGACATGCCCCACACACCAGAAGCAGCCCCTGGAGCAGCTCACTGATCACAAGGAAGCAGGGCGGGTGAGGAGGGTGAAGGAGGCTGAGACATCCAACCGTGGAAGGGCTACAACCCCAGAAGGGAAGCGTGCCCGCTCCAGAGAGGGGACTGCGGGTTGAGCTGGCAGGCAGCTGGGGCGCCAGCACTGGACGGCTCAGATACGCACCGCCACTGGCACAGGCCCTCCACCCCACTCCCACCCTGCCCCAGGTCCGTTCTGGCGGAGGTGGCCCCCTCTCCCAACCAGGTGGCTTGCGGATATTCTCCAGAAACTTCTCTGCCCCAGAATGGGCGGGGGCTTTGACATTGCCCCTGTTTGGCAAGTTCATTTTCAAAAACCCCAATTATGCGGACTATTAAAATGGGGGGCTAGCAAAGGATCAGATCATTGGTGTCACGTCAAGTCCTGCAGGCTCTCCAAGAGCGTCCCGAGGTAAGGCCCACACCACCCATGACACCTACGAATCCCTCCAATCAGCCCCGTTGAGAGGGTGCCAGTCTGAACCCACTCTCAAAACTCCCTCAGAATTCAGGTGGGGAGGCTTGGGGTCAGGGTCCCATGCGCATGACATAGGCCTTTATCCTGCATTAAACAGCCTTCCGAGGACTAACTTGGCACAGACCACATCCGCATCACCGCTCTTATCAGAGGAGGGGTCCTAGGTCCCAGGGCGCCAAGGTCAGCTGATAAGAGTCACCCAGCCTCTCACGAGGACATGGTGCTTTCTCGTTGCTCCCACTGCAAAGAACAGTCAGGCCTGCTCTGTGTCCTAACTGCCTGTGGTCTCGGAGTCTCCAGTGCTCAGACAGACTGATGGACGTTCCGTCTGCTTTCCTGATGGTGGACAGACGCCCAGACCAGACCAGACCACGTGTGTGGTCTGGCTGCCAGGGGAGAAGCCCAGCACCCTCTGCTTTCCATGGTCACCTTCAGTGCGTGGCCATCCAGCCTCTGGGCCTGGGAGCCGTACTGCAGGGAAGCCTCAGCCAGCAGGAGGCTGTGTGCTCCCCACTGGCCTCTTTCAGCCTCAGAAAAGGCCACTTCTGGGGGCGTGCTGGCAGAGCGTTGTCAGCCATCGCCCCCCACACCAGCTCGGGAAGGACCATGGGGGACATACTAGGGCCACTTTTGTAAGGGGTCCACGGCTAGCACGTGCTGTCAGCAGCTCGAGGCTTCTGCTGAGACCCACTAGAGCAGCCCTGAATAGCAAGCGTGGGTGCATGTGCAGGAAAATGTGAGCACATTCGTATAAACACATTATCCACTTTCTGTGAGGCTTTCTGCTGTACTTGCCTTAACCACAATCCATGTTCTGACCAAAACACAAAAATAACACGTAAATAACAACAAGGATCTCTCGTGAATGGTCTCACGAGCTAAAATGGAAAAGCTTTGTTTATAGCTGACCTGGGATCTCCTTCTTGGAAATAAGGGCCCATAATTCCAGCCCCAAACAGGGGCAGAGAGAACCTACGTGCACGCAGGCTCACTGGACCAGGCCTCAGAACCTCTGCTCAGGGGGCCCCAGGACCACAAGCATGGCCGGGAAACGCCAGAGGGCCCACGGCTGCTGTCATGTCGGGGGGCCGAGGCTCAGAGCAGGAGGTCAGGTGACACCACTGCTCCGGAGACACAACCATGCTCCCAGGGAGACTGAGGCAGAATGTATGGGGGGCCTGGAGGGAGGAAGACCTGTCGGAAGGGGAGCTTACAAAGTGGATGGAGGCGGGGAACCCTCCGGTGAGGGGGCAGCAGCCACGCAACGCGGGTGTTTGTGATGTCAGAGGGGAGCCCCAGGACGGGTGTGGGCAGGTGGTGGGGGAAGGGCAGGGCAGGTGCCTGGCAGGGAGTCAGAGCCGGGAGCCAGCACGGGGGTGCTGCACCACGAGACTGATGCCCGGGCACCTGTAGATGGGAGTCCATGTTGCAGGGTGTGTGGCCCGTGGCCCCACTGGACCAAAGGGTCTGTAGGGGGACCGTCCCACTTAGCTTTGCCCTCCCCACCAAATCCAGTGCCCACACAGGTGAGCTCTGATCTAGAGGGGCCCAGAGACTCGCCGGGGCCATGGCACCTTCTCAGGCGGATTCAGCAGCGGTGGGCTCACCCGCAGCGGGACACCCCTATCACACACACCGCGTGCCCCTCTCCCCACCCTCACAAGGCTGTCTCTCACCACAACACGCTCAGGGCAGCAAGTCAGACCGGAAGGCCTGCCCGGTTGGTCACCCGAGCTCACCTGAAAGCTCTAGAGGCTTGGCTGGGACCAGGAGAGGAGCACTGCCCATGCTCCTTGGGCGCTTCCGGCCGCTCGCGGGGCCACCCCACAACTCCCTGGGACAAAGCTGAGCACGCAGAGGAGCCAGGCAGGGAGCACGACTGCCGTGGGCCTGACGGGCCTCAGCAGATGGAATCCAGAATGCCTCCTGAAGCCACTGAGGTCAGCTGCGGACCCTGAGTGGTCCTGAAGCAGGAAACTGCTGAGTCCTGGGGTGTCCCTGAAAGGCCTGCACCTCAGGGAGGGAGGAAGGGAACCCACAGCACACACTCTGAGGATGTCTCCAGACTCAGGGTTGACCCTCTATGGAACAAAAATATCTGAGAGCTTGCAGCCCTGAGTCAGGGACTTTTGGAGAAGTCTGAGGCCCAAACGTGCCGCCCCCTCCTGGAACAGCAGCCTCAGGAGTGCACGCCCTTTCCAAAGGACTCCTTGCAACACCTTGGCCCAGGGAACCTCGCAGAACACACACACAGTGGAAATGCGACATTTACGGAGACAGCTGTAGTGGGAGAAACAAGCCTTCGACGCTTGGCTGTTACTTTCACGGAAAACAGCTAAAGGAGGCCCCCGGAGGGCAGGGGAGGCCAAGGTGGTGTTTCAGGAGGCTGGGGACCGTATGCCCAGTGCTGCCCCCCACTCTCAGCCCCACCTGAGTCCAGCAGCAGGGCACGTGGGCATCTGGCCCCGGACAGGCTTACACCGAGGAGCCGGGAAGCGCCAACGACAGGGGGCGCAGCTCCATGCACACAATCCATGCGGAGCCCATGAAGGCGCGACTGGACGGACCCTCCCAGGCGGCCCACAGGGCCTCTGGTCACGGGGCTGATCCACAAGCAGTCGGGGGACCAACGTGCGAGAGGGCCGCCCGCCTCCACACAGTTCAGGCGGCACCTCGTCCCGGAGGCGCAACCCTGCACAGCCAGTGTGCCAAGAGCAACGGGGTGTCGTCCGCGGACGTTGTATGGACACAGCTCAGCGCTCAGCAGACGTTCACACCACGAGCCTGCCTGCAGGCATGCGGAAGGTGCTTCCTTCCCAACCATCCTGACCGTGCACACACGACTGCGTTTCTGCGCTGAGGGCGCCCGTGTGCTCGGGGGGTAAGGTCCCACAGTGGGATTTAAGTCCCAGTTTGGGGGCCGCCCTGTCGCTTACTGTCCCTCCCTGGGGCGCCTGCCAGGCGCATCACAGTGCCACACGGAGGGAGATGTTAACCACTTTCAGTTAAGCCACTGTTGACACATCCTTCACGCAACCAGTGAAGCTCTCACAATGCTGAGAAACAGAAAGCCGACCCAGAGCCACGCGCCAGGACGGCCTCCTCTAAGGGAACCTGGCTTGCATGAGGCGCCCCCGTGCGGGTCTACAGCCACCGGCTCCGCGGCACGTCCGGCCCAGGTGACGGCACAGAGCTGCGCGGCAGGAGGCTGGCTGGCGGCAACACGCGGCAGGCCCCTCGCGCCCCGACGCGCCCCTCCGCCAGGTAACGCGCACACCCCTCCTTGCCATGTTCGCAGACACGGCGCCAGGCCGTGTGTGCACCTAAGGCCATGGGTACTTACCGTCATCCAGGTACAGCTGGTCCAACTCCTGAGGCTCTCGCTTGACCGTTACGGGAATGGGGGCCAGACTATGATTACTGTCCTCACGCGCCTCGGGCAGCGGCAGAGGCCGGGGGGCTGCGGACTCGCTCCTCGGAGCCTTCCGGAGTCGGTGCTGCTGGTGGCCCATCTCGGATGGGTGGGTGGGGCTGCAGGACTGCAAACAGGTCGGCTCTTGGGTACCGGACAGCAGTGAGGAGGAGGGGCTGTCGGGACAGAGAGCTGGCCGGCGGCCCGGGGGACAGCTGCCACTCAGCTCTGCACTCACCTGTGGCCGCAGCAAGGCGGGAGGCGGCTGCTGGGGGGGGCCGGGGTGCGCGCCCACGGGTCTAGGCGTCTCCGGAACGGCAAGGACGCCTCCGGCTGGGCGCTGAAGTCCGAGGTGACTGTGGCCTGGGCTGGCCATGCCCTTGCTGTAGGTGGCGGAAGAGAGGTCGTGGAGCTTCGGGCTGGTGCTGGGTGGCGGTGACACCACAGTGCTCCTCTGCGGACAGGACGGGAAGCCGGCCACAAGGCAGGAGCCCGGGTCAGACGGCATCGCCAGCTGCTGGCTATAGCACGGCTTGGGGAGCGGGCTCGGGCCCTGGCTCATTGGTCCGCAGGTCAGGACAGGCTGGTAATCATCAGTGGGCTCTGTTTTTATGGTTGGAGCTGCAAGAAGGAAAGAAGTTGAATAAACACAGGCTGCAGATGGGTGTGATGGACGGGGCGGGCTGTGGCTAGGGCACCCTCGGAAAACAAACAGCGTCTTGACTGAGTCCCCGCAGGTCTCCGCCTGGTTCTCCCACCCAATTAAGAGGAGGGCGTGAGTCACCGTCTCCAGGAAGCTGCAGCTGGTTCTAATACTGAGAACACTGTTTTCCTTGGAATCCCCCCCAACACTAATGTGTTATAAAAATCCATTTGCAAACTGCAGTACAAGCTTTGGACCCAAGGGCCCATGGATTTGTAGCAATCAAAGCAAAAATTTTAACTTGGACGTGTGACCGCGTCCCTCCTGCTGACGCCGTATCTGATAAATGTCCGCACGTCCGGTGACCTCAAACATGCACTAGGATGGCGCGCAGATGTCCATAAACGCAAGAGGAACAGTGCGCGGCGATTACGGTCGGGGGGGGGCCTCTGACACGAGGGGAAACACGCCCACCCAGGCTCCACGTTGTGTCAGCTCCTCTCGGAGGAGCTGCGTTGCAGGGACAGGCCGCCGCAGCCACGCAGCCCCCGCACAGCTCTGGGCGGCCTCCTCTCCCTCCCTCGCCAGGAAGCGGGGCTGCAGGGCAGACCGCAGGAGAGGCCCGTCGAACTCTCCGCCAAGCCTCAGCCGGACCATGCCGGCGGCCTCTGCTTCGAAGGCAGCGACGGTAAAACACGGGCGTGCGTGCTGTGGGGCTTTCGCAGGACCCGCGGTCTCCCCAGGCGTCTCCTCCTGCCCCCGCACGCTCTCCGCACCTCGTCTGCTCGCGTGTGGACAGAGGTCCACTCCAAGCCACTGCTCCCAGCTCACGTGGCGCCACACCAGGCACCCACAAAGCCTCTGAAGGTCTCGTGGGTAACGGGCTATCTCGGGACCTTCCACCCTGTTTCTCCCTCGTCCTGTGGCGTGGAAAGATGCATGGCGGCTTGGAGGTCTCCTACGTGGGGCCCCAGCCTTCACCGTAAATAAAAGAAAGCACGTCTATGTTCTGACCTCGGCCGGCAGCCGCGAACAACAAGCAGGGGCTCCCTACACAGGAGCGCCCGTGCAGCACAAATGTCCCTCATCGCCAGCTCGAGGTGGCGCCCACACTATGTGACCAGCAGGCTGCTGGGTGGCTAATTTTCCCAGCACCACCAAGTCCTAGCACCCAGCTCCCGGGCTCTCCACAGGATCGTTCTCCATTGCTTTGCCTTTCTGGGGGCAGGTGAGCCCCACGGGGAGCAGCCGAGCAATGGGTGGTCTTCACACCAGGCACCACGGGGCGTGGGGCTGGTCTGCCGCCATGTGGCCCCCACAGTGTCTGCTAACTGCCAGCAGGGGCTGGTGCACCCACGCTATTCTCACGCTCCTTCGCGGGGAAAGGGGTTTCTCTCTCTTTCCCGGGACTGGGGGGTCAGGGCTCTGGTTGAGGGCGAGTCCCAGCAGAGGAGTGTCTGGGGAAGAGTCCCGTTGGCTGCAGAAGGGACCTGAGAAGAGCTGGCTGTTCCCTGTGTGGCGTTTTATCACCGTGTGTCCATCACACATGCTCTGGGTCAGCTGACGTGGGTCTCTGGGAAGAGCCAGGGCCACTGAGGGCCTGTGCCCATGTCCAGAAGAGCCTGCTTCACTCACTTATGGAGGCCAAAGTGACCCCAGGCCCCAACGAAGGGCATGCAACTGGCTTGGGGCAGCAGGGTACCGGGGACTACGGAGAGTCCTACGCTGGGCTCTGCCTGGGAGGCAGTGTGTCCCTGAGCCGTGGCGTCCGTGTGCAGAAACACTGTGGCTGTTGTCAGGCGGCCCATCAGGAAGCCCCCGTGCCCCCCCAGACTTTCTGCCAACCTCCAATCCACCCAGCAGTGACCCCGCTGACCCTGGAGGTGCCACAGTGCACGCGTCCCTGCTGTCGAGCCCCCACCTCAGGCTGCGGCCTCCAGCTGGGCAGCGCACCTCTGAGAGGCTCTGCCAGGTGGGGCAGCCCCCCGGCCCCGTGCTCTGTATCCACAGATGGACCCCGGGGCTGCCGAGCCACCGGCACCAAGGAGAGTGTCCCCACAGTTAGCCGAGCACAGAGCTGGGACCTGCTCATCTTACACGGAGACACACAGCCGTGCGGCCGCCGGAGGAGCCACCCACCCAGGTGACCGTCCCCCACCCGTTTCCAGCACGTTGAAAACCCAGAAATGGCAGAGGGCTCAAAGTCAGCCCTTGAGAGGCAGACGGGCCTTCCCTTCTGATGGGGCCCCAAGGACCCCCGGCCCCCACAGATCCCCCCGTTCACAAGATGCTAGGGTGAAGTGCGGGCGATGGAATGGTGAAGGTTAACTTCTAAATTAGTCTGGTAATTTTCAAGTTCGTGATCTTAAGGATATATATACACACACATATGTCTGGCAGATTAAACTGAAACCCTCCTGGGATTCTGTCTTCACTGCGCTGGATTTCCAGCCAGGCACGGGGGCCAACTCGTCTCTCTCGTAAGGTGTCCCCTGAGCTCTTTAAAAACCCCTATCCGTCTGCACTGCACGCACAGCCGGGAAACGCCAGCACGCGTGATTTCCCTGCCATGTAGGGATGGCGCACAGAGCAAGCGTGAGCGGCAAGAAACAGCAGTCCCAGAAGGCTGGTCAGAGGCCAGCCACCTTCGGCGGGCAGGAGTGAGCTGGCATCAGCCCTCTCGTGCGCGCCCTGCGGTGTCTGTCGTTTACGACCTGTTTAAGGCTGCCCAGTGGCTCCGGCACTAACTCCCACGTCACTGGGCTCCCTGGGACCCCGTTCTAGAAAAGTCCCCACGGTGCAATCTCCCAGGGCCTCTGTGCGGGCCCACGCCTGCCGCCGCGAAGGGAGGACACAGGACATGCATCACCTTCTGATGGCCTGCATGGGGGTGCAGTGGAGAGTTGTGGCAGGGCCGACGCAGTGAGGCTAGACCCCACCCTGACAGCCCTCCAGGTACCGCCAAGCTGGGCCTTCTCTAAACAGACGTCCCTCTCTGTGTTTGCAGCCGCTGCAGCCCCCGGTCAGGCGCCCTCGAGGAATAAACACGGGGGTCCTTAACTGACAAAGTGACAGCCCTGCAGCTCGGGGACCCCCCAGGACGACGGGTCGTGACAAGCAGCAAAGACAGATCATGATGACTCAGGGCCAGGTGCTGGGGTCACAGGATGAGCCAGCTGACCGCAGCAAAAGGCAACAGACTGGAGCCCTGGGGCCACAGGGACATGGGATGGCCTGGAAAACAGCGCCCATGGCCCCCGTGGTCCCCACAGAAGCTCAAAAGCACTAAAGCGCGGCATCTAAATTGTATTTCTCGTGTGGATTTCAAAGGAAACGAACACCGTCTCTGTAAATCAAGCGAGAAGATGCCTCCTGTTTCCTATTAGCGAGGGAAGAAAGAGGCCACGTCCTGCACGGGGGCCTTGGCGGTGCAGAGAGCTGCCGGCGGGGCCTCGTCCACGGAGAGAGCAACTTCCTTCCAGACCTGGCGCTTGGTGTGACGCAATGTCTGGTTCCCTCCCGGCCGTCCACCTCGCTGGTCTGGGCGGGAGGCATGGTGACAGGAGACCGTGCCGCTGCGCCAGCCGCGAGCGTATAATCCAGATTTATTACAGCACGCAAACGTGTGAAAGATTAATGCTAATCTTGGCGGTGGCTGCCGCGGACGATGCCTGTTCTCGTGGAAAAGGTGGGGTGCCCTCTGTGCCGAGCTGGTGTTCACACCCTGAAGGGCTGGCGCGTAGCACAGCGGCTGTGCTCTGTGCAGACAGCACGTGTGGAGGAGACCGGGGAGAAGTCCCCTCAGCTCCCAAAGCTACGGGCCCCTACTGGGTCAGAGGGCAGCTGCCCCAGGGAGAGGCTTTGTCCCTGAGCAGGGACCCCAGTCCCCGGAGCCGGGCGGCGGCACCTTCTCTCCAGAGCCACACGCGGACAATGCGTTTGGCGGCAGATGTATGTCATGGCAGGTGGGGCTGGCCTCTCCCCGAGGATCCCGCCTCCACCCACAGTCCCCACAACAGCCGTCTGTGGGCCAGAGAGCATTCCAGAACACCCTGGCTGGCTCGAAGAAACCCCGTGTCTGGTGCATGGGCTCCATACCCCATGGCAGTGGGTTCCTGTTCCTGGGAGCAGAGCAGAGCCCCTCCTGGGCACCCCAGCTGAGGTCTGGGGGTGCTCACAGCAGGACCAGCCGCCTTTCCAAATCCCCCTGATCGGGTTCAGGGGCCGTGCGGCTGCATCTCACACAGGTGATCAAGAAGTGTGTGCCTTGTTCTGCAGGGTTCAGGAGCCAGGTGGACACCCCATCCCACCCCACTCACACGTCCCTTGAAACTGAGTGTGCAGCACACACACCCGGCCAGGCTCAGGGTCTCCCCAGGACGGCCGGGCCTTCGGGTTAGCAGCTGCCTTTCACCCAGGGACACCATGCAGGTGGCGAATGGTGGGGCAGAGCCAGCCAGAGGCCCCAGGCTGATGGCGACACAGCTCCAGGCCTGTGGCGGGACCCAGGAGCAGGGTCAGGGCTTTGGCTCCCAATCGGGCCTTGACCTCCAGGACCCCACATGGATGCAGGTGGCAATGGTGGCCAGAACCAGCTCCCACAGGTGGTCCAGAGCGATGTGATGGGATTCCTGCTGGGAAGCGCTCAGACTGTCCCAAGGCCTGTGGGCTGTTATGGATGCACGCGACTGCCATCCCCAAGCACATGAGGGACACCATCTCCTCTTACAAGCGCCTATCCCTCCCACGTCTTCCCAGCGTCCTGCCCGTCGTCAAACACACCCTGTCTTCTTGCTGAAAGGTAAAGGTGAGCCGTTCAATTTCGACACGCTGTTCAGTCTCCCATCCAAGTATAACCAGGCCCGACCCTGCTTAGCTTCCGAGATCAGACGAGATCGGGCGCGTTCAGGGTGGTATGACTGTAGACTTGACACGCTGTTCGGGCCAGCCCTCCAGCCCAGGGCCTGAGGTGAGTATGGAGACATCTGTGGCCTGGGCCCAACTGAGCACCAGAACGTCACGCATCCCGCTGTTTTCTCCAGAAAACCATGACGGCACTTAACCAACGGGGAACGCCGAGCCATCCTGCGAGTCCTGGACTTCAGCACATCCGTGATCTCGTGGCCCCAACACCTGACACGGAGCCCAGATGCCAATTAACAAAGGAGTACACGACTGTGAAGTCTTCCCGGTTCTAAAGCTGTGTGAACAGAAAGCACACATTTCCATCCATGTCTTTTCTTTCAAATGTTCCTTCTCCAACGTGCAGCGTCCTGCACACACGGACGGGCTGCAGCCACAGCTGGGGGTGAGAGGTCCGTGCTTCGGGGAGAGTTCCCACTCTGTTGCCCTCAGCTTTCTGCCCGGAGGCCCGAGTCCTGCAGGGACCCACAGACTGCAGGGCCCTGTGGCCGTGGAACCTCTGTGGCTCTCTGTCCCTGACCCCGAGACAGACTCACATCTATCCAGCAGATGGCAAGGAATACACACGAGAAGTCCACGTGCCCCCATGTCCAAACACTGCCTCTAGCCGGTACAGGGAGAAGTGGGGGCCAGGAGTCAGGGTCCCACTCCTTGGTCTTGGACAAGCCAGGGATACTGGTACCGATGGAATTGCGCCCCCCAAATCCAGAGGTTGAAGGCCTAACTGGCTTTATGTGGAGACAAGACTTTGGGGGGTAAATACGGCTAAATGAGGCCCTGGGAGGGGGAAGGAGGACCCAGATCCTACAAGGATGTGGTTTTGAGAAGAGGAAGAAAGAGATCTCTCCCGTGTAAGGATCGGCGGGAAGGTAGCATCGCCCTGGAAGCTGCCCTTCCCAGATCTGAGCCACTGGCTGTAAGCTCTGGGACGTCCAGCCTCCAGATTCGAGCATAGTGGACGTCCTGACACAAATTCCCCTTCATCCGCAAGAGCTCCGGGTCCGCCGATCGTAACGCGTGCCGAGGTGCCTGGGATGCAGCAGGAGCATGCGGCAGGAGCTGCCCCTGCCACTCCCTTCTCCCCAAACATGCACATCAGCCCTTCCCAGGTACCCTGCACAGTCCTGGACAAAAGGGGTTTTGTTCTAAACCCCCGAGAACAAAGCTCAGATTGTTTTCTCTTTATTGCATGACATTAAAGCCCTAGTTTTACTATCAATATAAACACCCACAATGATAACTTCGGGGCATATATGCCTTTTTTAAATAATGAGAAAGGAAAAGTAGTAACTGGAACCACCTGGACTGCCAGCCCCAAGGGGCAAGGCCGCATCATCTCCCCACAACCAGAGCCCAGAGTGAGGTCTGGGGATAGTCAAGGGCGGAGGCACCAGCAGGCAAGTGAACACACGGAGCGCATTTCAACTTGCGATCCCGTCTCTCTTGCTCCTGTCTTTCCCACACAGCTTAACCAGCATCCACGCCGAACATGCCAGGTTTCCAGCAAGGCCCAGTTCTCCAGGGTTAGGGGTCAGGGGTCACGGGGGCGTGGCCATTCCCACTCCGTGTCCTGGCTCTGTGGACGCTGGTGAGGACCAAGTGACAGGGAGCTGCAGGTGTCAGGGACAGGGCTGGCTCCCCATCCGGGCTCCTGCCCCCATCTCCTCCGGGTTCCCGCACATGGGGAGCTATGACCCACAGGGGCTGACTGCAGACCACGGTCAGAATGACCCACACAAGCCAGGAGATACAGCAAACGTTTTCATTCAATAGTCGCCAAAACTGCCTTTGAAGGGGACAAGATTCACAGTCCAGGTGTGCTGGCTCCAAGCAGCCGCTCTGAGAGCGTGATTCTGGGCAGAGCGTGGGGACCGTGCCTCCCTGACAGCTGGCGGGACCAGGCTCCCGGGGGACGGGACGCCCATCTGTATCATACAGTTGTCAAGTCTTCTCCATGCATGTCCCTCTGTGTTTGGTGGCCCGTGGCCCTCCCTGCCTCCTCGGCCCCTAAGGGGCTGCACGATGCACTGTGTCCTGGCTCCCAGCATCCCCCAGACACGCTCCCTGGGGAGGGCGCCTGTCCACCATTTCCCGAATGGGCCAGACTCCTGCTCTTCACTGGGGCTCAGACCCAGGCTCCCCATCCTACAATCTGCTCTCCCGAGGCTCACACCGGAGAGCAGGGTCGGCGCCATGCACACCAGGGGTGGAAGCCGCGTCCAGGTGATGCAGAAACAGTCTCTACTCCAGTGCCTCAGACTCACCCGCACAGGAGGAAGCCGGCCGCCTTCCTGAGCCAAGGGTAGGTTCCCAAACCCCTTGCCACTCCTGTGGCTGGTGGGGACACACCCCCCACACCGCCTCTACATGTGAGGTTGAAGACAGGAAAGGGAAATCAAGACACGGGTCCCCCATTTTCTGGCTAAGATAGCAAGAGAATCAGCAAGAATGGGACTTACTAAAAACAGCGTCACAAGGGGTGTGTGGGGCTCTAATGAGGAACGTCAGAGCGTCTCACCCGACAGCGCTCACCGCTGTGCATAGACCCTGCTCCCATCGCCGACACGCTCACTCGGGGTGCGCTCATCACACAGCTAAGCCGACTTGGGGAGAATGTTCCAGAATGTCTATGGGGACCAGCTGTGCCACTGACCACAGCAGGCCTGCAGGCGGGCGTCCTGAGGTCACGGGAGGCCCTGTAGGCCCGCAGGCAGCTCCTGCATGGGCTGGGGCCATGTCCTCCTTGCCCAGCAACCCCTGCCTGCCTCCCGCTGCCAACGCGGACTCTGTTTTGCCTTTAGAAGAGAGTCTGGGATGGGTGGGAGACCCCAAGATGGACATGCCCTCGGCCACCTGGGCCGACCTGACCCTCCACACCTGTGGCCAGAAAAGTGGCATAATCTGTTTTATCTGAAACCTGCAGGTATTCTAGGGCAGGTGAAGCTTCGGCCCCCCTGCCCACGGGGTTCGGGGGCAGTCTCGGCCTGGGGGGTCCCCGTTGTGGACCCCGGATAGCTCCGCAGGTGGCGCCCCCACAGCTCCTGTCAGGTGGGGCAAGAACACTCACCAGGCAGGGCCTTGGGATTGAGGACCACGTGCTTACACACCTGGCGGCCCTCTTCACGAGAAATATGGGGCACAGCACAGAAAATGGTGCCCTAGAAACCGTAGCCTCTGTGAGCACTGCACGGGAGCAAGCTCACTTCCTCATCCAAGGGAGCGGGCACCCAGGCGAGGCCTGGCCCGGAGCAGCCTGTCTAAGGGCGCCCTCCCCGCCAGCCAGAGCAGGTGTGCCGCGAGGGTCCCCGAGGCACAAGGCTCCCCGAAGCGTCTCCCGACAGACTCACTATCCAGCAACGTACTGATTTCGTGGAGCTCATCACTTGGGGAAGAAACTTTGAGGCTGAGGTCTGGAAAAGATGACGAGGCTCGAGAGAAAAGGTGGACCCAGAGCAGGCTGTGCAGACGAGGCCCCTGGAATGCCTGGGCGAGATTCCACCCACACCCCCAGCAGCCCCTCAAGAGCTGGATGTGTGCACAGAACAGGAGTGAGGACCATCTTGGCGGTCAGGCCTGCAGGCCGCTCCAGGCCGGCTCCTCCCGCCGGCAGCCTCGGCTCTGGGGTCTGCTGCTCAGGGAATGTGGTGCTGCCTGCCGGGCCTGACACCTCGGCACTGGGGATACTCATTTCTGGACTGAACGATGCAAACAGAAAACAGAATCGACCCGTCCAAGCGTGTCTGCCATCAGCTCCCTGTCTCACGAGGGCCACGTACGACCGTAAGCGTGTTTGTCTGGCGTGAGCAGGGAAGCACAAAGCTCCTCTCGTCCTCCAGCTCACTACCGTTGGGCCCACGGAGCCCATGCCCACCAGGCGTGGCCCCACCTGAGCGCTACCTCTGACAAAGCTGTGTCCCTAAAGCTGTGCCCAGCTGGTCCCGGGTAAGCTCCGGGACCCTCACCTGCCCACCTGTCAGCAGACGGGGCCCGGGCGCCGTCACAGCCCTTCTGGGAAAACACCTAAGAACACCTCAGACACAAAGACGTACTCTCCAAGACTCAATGATTTGTCATGATTTATTGTCTCATTTTAAAGACACACTGACTTTGGAACATAACTGTGAGGCCCTACTTGGAATACTATGTTCCTTCCTGTCTGAGCTCCTGCCCCTGCCTGGCTGGTCCCAGGCACTGGGCAGCCGTCGGGAAAGTGAGTCCACGGAACCACAGCTGGCGGACACTCTGCCCCCTGCGCCCAGGAGCCGCTGCCCACAGCTCAAGTTCTTCTCCACCCCTCACTCGAGCTGGGGAGCTGGGACAACTGTGGACCGTGCCTGCTGCGGGCAGAGTCTGTCTCCAGGTCGGCACCAGGGCGCCCACAGCCCACACTGCCCGACCGGACAGGCAGGACGTTCTCCTTTTAGAAGACTGCATTTAGGCACAAACAAAAACCGCGACAGACAAGCAACAAGAAGACCTCCCTGGCTCCACGTCTGCATTTTGCAACATCTCCCGGAATCGTACCAAATGTTTTCACTGCTGCTTCAGCTGCTGCCCCGGGATGCCGGGTGGGGAGTGACTGTTCCATCTCTCATTCAGCCGGAAATGTGTCCCCCATCGAATACCGGGCCAACCCCAGAGAGGGGAGAAAGAGCCCAAGTGTCCTGGGCCCCACTGCAGACCAGCAGCCGAAGACGTGGGCCGACCGGAGCCCGCAAGCCCTCCACGCTTGGCCTCGTGGGCCTCGTCCAGGCCGACCGCTGACAATCATGGTCAAATGGGGGCCCCTCAGACGGCGGCTGGTGCAGGTGGAAGTCAAGGTGGCGTCATCCCGGCAGCTGAGGTCAGTTTGCCTACTGTGACCAGAAGTGGGGAAGGCGACGAGAGGGGGACACAGGACTGGCCCCACATCCCCCCAGGCAACAAACACTCTGATCCTCTCACTTCCAACGCCTGCACTCCTAGGGGCCGCACGGGGACACTGAGGGTCCCCGCCTATCTGCTGGAGGGTGGCCTCCCCAGGGCACTGCCTCTTCGGGTCACCCCTCTGAGAGCCCACAGTGTGTCTCCCACCGTGAGGAAGGGTGGTGCCCACCGTCATGTGCACCCACAGCTGATCTTGATGGAAAACCTAAAATGGTACTTGATTTTGCATATTTGTACATGAAAATGAATTTTACAGGTAGGGTTTAAGTGGATTTACTTCCAACGCCTTGCACGTTTCAACAGCATGTTTAATAACCTTGACGAGAACCTGCCGTTGGAATGGGCAGGACGGACCGCTGAGCTAGGGCTCTGCTGTGCTCATCACCAGACGCGAGCACACCTGCAAAGGGACCTGCCGCCCCTGTGAGCACAGCAGCACCTCACAGACAAGGTCTCTGAGAAGAAGGAGCACACACAAACAGCCCAGAATCTGCCTGATGCTAACTAACTGTCCCCTGCAAAGCTGTCATCCACACGGCAGGTGTCTTTTGACTCCGAGCTGACAATCTGGTGTCCGGGTGGGGGCTCAGTGGGCGCAGTACAGTGGGGGACACTCTCTAAGCAGCGCGCCAAGATGCAAACCCACTGGCAGTAAGCACAGGTCTCTGTGCCTGCTCATGCCTGGGCGGGCCTGGTGAGTGCGCGGCGAGGAGAAACACCAGACTGAAAACCAGACACACGAGTGCTAGTATTTTCGTTCGTTCTCTTGTTTATTGTTAAAACCACATAAGGGTTGCCCCCTGTGGTTCAGCCACGAAGTCAGACGCTGGCCGGAGGTCCCTGCTCTTGGGAGCTTACAGTCTAGTGGTGGGTGGGCATGGTCCCAACCCCACCAGACAGGCCAGACATGAGATCAGCCACCCCAGGAAGCCAGGGCGGGGCTGGGGTGCTCTCGGGAGCCAGCAGCGAACCTCATGGACAGAAGTGTGGAGGGACACGGACACTGATGGAGGCAGACAGGCCACCAGAACAGCAGGTGTGTATATAGCCCAGACTGACTGGCTGCTGCTTGATGGGCGGACTATGTCTAGGGTGGGGCATCAGCTACAGATGGGGGGTCCACGTGGGGAATGTTCTAGAGCATGGGTATGAGAAGCAGGGGAGGAGACAGTGTGGTGACGGGGTCCCGGGGCAGGTGCAGGGGGCGGTGACGGGGTCCCGGGGCAGGTGCAGGGGGCGGTGACGGGGTCCCGGGGCAGGTGCAGGGGGGTGACGGGGTCCCGGGGCAGGTGCAGGGGGCGGTGACGGGGTCCCGGGGCAGGTGCAGGGGGCGGTGACGGGGTCCCGGGGCAGGTGCAGGGGGCGGTGACGGGGTCCCGGGGCAGGTGCAGGGGGCGGTGACGGGGTCCCGGGGCAGGTGCAGGGGGCGGTGACGGGGTCCCGGGGCAGGTGCAGGGGGCGGTGACGGGGTCCCGGGGCAGGTGCAGGGGGCGGTGACGGGGTCCCGGGGCAGGTGCAGGGGGCGGTGACGGGGTCCCGGGGCAGGTGCAGGGGGCGGTGACGGGGTCCCGGGGCAGGTGCAGGGGGCGGTGACGGGGTCCCGGGGCAGGTGCAGGGGGCGGTGACGGGGTCCCGGGGCAGGTGCAGGGGGCGGTGACGGGGTCCCGGGGCAGGTGCAGGGGGCGGTGACGGGGTCCCGGGGCAGGTGCAGGGGGCGGTGACGGGGTCCCGGGGCAGGTGCAGGGGGCGGTGACGGGGTCCCGGGGCAGGTGCAGGGGGCGGTGACGGGGTCCCGGGGCAGGTGCAGGGGGCGGTGACGGGGTCCCGGGGCAGGTGCAGGGGGCGGTGACGGGGTCCCGGGGCAGGTGCAGGGGGCGGTGACGGGGTCCCGGGGCAGGTGCAGGGGGCGGTGACGGGGTCCCGGGGCAGGTGCAGGGGGCGGTGACGGGGTCCCGGGGCAGGTGCAGGGGGCGGTGACGGGGTCCCGGGGCAGGTGCAGGGGGCGGTGACGGGGTCCCGGGGCAGGTGCAGGGGGCGGTGACGGGGTCCCAGGGCAGGTTCAGAGGGTGGTATGGGGTCCTGGGACAGAGGGCAGTCAAGCCCCTATGGGGTGAGGCTGCAGGATGTGATTCCCACTGCAGGGCAGGGAGACAGGATGGTGCATGCACAGCCCTCAGCACCTCATTATCTTCAGTAACACGTCCTTGGGGGCTCAGTGTCCCCACCTGTAAGAGGGGTGTGCAGGTCACAGGCTTAGGCCCTCCCCCGCTGACACCGGAGAGTGTGTGTTATGGCTTGGTGCAGGGACAGCAGAAAACATTAATGTGAGAGATATTTTCTAAACGCCTTTAAAAAGCAATTTTTCTTATATAAAGCCTGGTTTTCTTTAAAACATTCAATTTTTGGTCAACCATGCTTGAAGTTTAATTAGGACAAAATCATTACATTTTCAAAAACTGACTAAATATTTTCTCTAGTAAGATATATTGCCCCTCATTCCAAGAGCAGATAGAAAGGAGCATGCTGCAGAGCACAGACCCAGGAGGGCCCCAGAACACGAGAACACACAGCCCCAGTGGGAGCAGCTCACAGGCCCACGCGCCTTGTCTGCAGTCCTTGTTTGTGTCCCCTCTCACGAGGCAGTAACTTTACAAAATCATATTACTCAAATCTCGAAAGGCACGGCTAACATTTGCCCAAAAAACAGTTGATTCTAACTGATATCAACGCAGATATTCTAGGCCTTCCTATGGTCTAGTCTACTTTGTAAATGACACATTACGGTTAAAAAGAGCTTAACCTTCAGAGAATCTTGATTTTACCAAGAAAGCAATGTGGCTGCTTTCGCAATAATTTTTACTGTATAATTAATTTCTCTCTTAAATTATATGAATCTTCTAAGTTTTTAGAACAGGTACTGCACAAAAAGACTGTTGGCAGAGCTGAGCTTACACAAAACAAGACTGAACTCAGGATGACAAGTGATGCCGTGCTCTCTAGAGCATGCGGGCCAGGCAACGCTCTGAGCACAATGCATAGCACGTTTTCTACTAGTTCGGGGGGTAAAAGAGAAAAACACAGTATTTTCTTTAAGGAAACACTTTGAGAAGCAGAAAAGGCAAACTGATTTTCCTAAGTCCTAAGCATCTACCCTCCAAGCGTATAAACAGTCTCAGTGAGAATAGTTCTTAGTTGAGTAAAAGGGGCTCGGGCCTGAAAGCCTCATGGTCACAGGGAGATGCAATTATTCACGGAAAAATGTGATGTGGGGCATTAGCACGAGCACAGAAATCGTTAATGTTAGTTAATGACCACATCAAGCACTAGCCTTTAGGCTCAATAGCATAGGTTTATTTCTAAAGGCACCTGCAAAATAATTATAACTATTTGCTTTTCCACCTTAAACATCTATAGAATTTAAACACACACTTAGACCACCTCAGCTTTTGAGCACAGAAGGGCTGTACTTTTTCTCCCCCTGGGCTGTTCTATATTTGCAAGCAGCCAGCAAAACGGTCAGTAATTACCCCAATATGCAGCCCCCACCCACAGCAGTAATGAAGGAAAATACACTGAAAGCTTCATTTCTTTTTTTAAGAATTAAGGACGCAGTCTTGCTAACAGGATGATAATGCAGCTTGAACGTACAACACAACCACACTTTGACGGCAACAGCATCTCGGCTTTTCTGTGTCTTTTAGAAAAAGTGCCCCCTTGGTTCATTTTCAGTGCTTAAGGTCAGAAAGAGAGCGTTACCGTTCGCAGGAAGGTAGGTGAAGTGCTGGTACTGGCTTCTCTTTCTCTTCCCGTTGCAGACATAGAAACTGACTTGGACGGGGCTGGTTATTCTCTGATTGCGAAAAGGTGGGATCTCGACCACCAGCGAGTTCTGGTGAGAAACAGCAGAGAGGAGGGGGACGGTGAGCATCTCACAGACACAACGCAGCCCACGCACAGCCCCTGCAGAGCCCCTAGCAGGGAGCAGCTCCCTAGCGGCCGTCCCAGCTGCTTACAAGAAGCCGCCCGCAGAGAGCCTGCCCATGACGCGGGCACACGTGTGCAGACTGAACCTATCAGTCCCACGTGGGCAGCCTGTGCATTTGGAGCTGATGGGGGGTGTGCTCGGGGGAGGCAGGCTGGGTGGGGACTCATCCCTGAGACAAGACGCTGATGCTAATCTGAGAGCAAAAAGGCCATGCAGCAGGAGAGGTCCTTGAAAGACCCCCACATGTCCGCCTGCGTGAACCAGAAGGGCCAGTGGCCTTTGGAAACTAGAAAAGTCCCACATTGGGCTCATGAACGGAGTCGTGAGCACCTCTTCAGGGAACGCGATGAAGACCGAGGGGAGGTGTTTCCTGGAGACATGTCTCGAGGACAGGCTCTGTGACGAAGGCCCAGTGCCCGCCATGGCCTCCCAGGCTCCCTCCAAACGGAACGTGGGTGAGCTCAACAGGAGCAGGATGGGAGAGGGGTGGACAGAAAACAAGGCACAAACAGGGACAAGATGGCTTATGGTGGGCGCTGTTAACCTCTTATGGTCTCAAGTACAAATTGGCAACACTGTCACAAAAATTATGCTCCTTCAAGTACAGGTCTGAAACAAGTCAGGGGAGGCGCACGGCATTACGGGAGACACAGGCTGGCGGTCAGGCACCTGGGTCCCAGCCAATGTTGCTGTGCGCAGGCACCCCTCAGTGCCCAACGCCAGGGCCCGAAGTCAGGGGACAGGTCTTCACGGGCACGATTTCAAGGGAGGGACAGGATTTCATCACATCCAAAATGTTCCTTCAATTTTTTTTGCCAAATGATTTAAGTAAGTAAACAAATTTTAAAAATCCATTGTATCTGGTTTTTGTTAAAGAAATTGTAGCTTGTTACCTAGTTTAATAGCAAAATCGATTGAATCATGTTAGTAATGGACTCTTAAGAACATTAAAACAAAACTGAAGGGACTTCACGCCCAACCTTTCCCTTTTACAAAGAAACCGAGGCTCAGAAGCCTGTTGCTGAGGGTATGCAGACAGCAGGGCCCCTCTGGGCTCCATCCCCTGGGGCCATGCTCGCTCCCAGGTGGTTTCACTGCTTCAATGATTGCATTCCACTCGGAAGAGGCAACGAGCAGCCTCTCCTTCTGCCTGTGCATCTTGTCCCCTTAGCATTAACAACCCTGCAGACGTGGAGCTAATGGGGCAAAGGGTGTGTCCTGGGGGTGGATGTATGGCCAGGGTCTAGCTCCCGGTCACTCCGAGTCTCGGCTTCACCGCAGGAATGGGGAGCATAAAGAACAGGGAGGCTACGTCTGAGGACTCGACCATATGGAAGGGGACCCTGCAGGGGACACTGGCCCTCCCTGACATGAGCCACTGTGGAGCACAGAGTGCATGGGGTCCGACCCCACGGAAGAAGTGAAGAGAAGACACAGAGAGGAAGAGGTCCTGCTTAAATGGAGGCTCAAAGTAGAGTGAGCCGCAAGGAGCCATCAACAGGACAGTCTGCAAAGAAGCGTCTGTGATGCGTCACACGGGGCAGAAGCAGGTGTCCTGGGTAGGACAGTGCGGCCCTTGAACCAGGTTCGACTTTGTGGGTTTGGTTTTTATGAATTCTAGGTGACTGGGGGCCCTGTTTTGATGCAGGCATGGGCTGATATGCTTTAGCTCCCCAAATAGATAAACCGTGCACAACACCGTCCTCGTGGGAGCAGTGAAGGAAGATGCAGGAAGAAAAACGCAGTAACAGGACATCTGTCGTCACAGGAAGAAAGCAGGGATTACAAACAACATTCGACCCATCCACACAACTTGCTTCAAGAAACTCCACTGTCTACACTGCGTACAACACGATCCTGTGTGGTTTACAAAGTGCATGTGACTTAATGAGTGCATTGTGTGTGTGCAAATGTGTGTACCCGCACACATTCACGCACACGTGCACGCACCACACCCAGACCCACACGCACACGTTCATGCACACACACCACACCCAGACCCCCCACGCATGCACACGCAGGTGCACGCACACGTGCATGTACGTACACGCACATACATGTACACACACGTACATGCACATGTCCATGCACACGTGCACGCACCACACCCAGACCCACACGCACATGCACGCACACCCACGTGCACTGGGGAAAGCCTGGCAGGACTCGACATTAGCAATGGTAAAATTATATGAGGTGCCAGCTTTCTTTTTTATACTTTGTTATATTTTCCAAATTTCCAAAATGAATACAATATTCCTTTATACTTAGAAATAATATATAAAAGTAACCCTTGAACGAGAAGGATGAACTGTAAAGCTAATGTACATCCTCACTCACACACACTATTACAGTTCTTTTAAAACCCCCAGTTGTTAACTGTTAAGCTTCCTTTAAAATACACAGCTATTTAAAATAAAATAGAAAAGTCAACGACACTAAACCTGAACATGGAAACTTGGCAGGAATTGTCTTGATTTGAAAAGCCACAGGATTTCTGGTCTCCCAGCTCAGGGGAGACAGGTGGGCTCCCTCGTGGGCCCGGACACACACGGGACGCTGCTGGAGGAGGCCCGTGGCTGTCTGTCCTACTGCCAGGTGTCTGTTTATGACAAACCCATGAGCCGGTTGCACCTGGTTGGCCTGCTGAGCCAGGAGCGACCCGTCTGGAAGCCGTGCTGCCCGGAGCCCATGGTGCTTCCTCGGGGCTTCTTGGGCAGGCGGGAAACGGGTCGGGACCAGAAGGAGCCCGTGTGTACACGTGTGAGGTCCCGAGCACGGGAGGAGGCCTGGACATCATGGGAGGGGAGTGAGCTCCAGAGCACAGGTTTCCCCCTGGGGCCAGGGAGGAATCTTTTCCATCTGACACCAGTTGGAAAGGCTTCTGGCAAATGGATTAGAGCTTTGGAAAAGGAAGCTGAAGTCACAGTAAAGATGCTTTGTCCTGATACAGCCACCTGTGAGGAGCTGGGCGGCCCAGGCCTGCCGCGAGTGAGCAGCCGTCAGACAGCTACCTCCATGGAAGCCGGGGGCTCCCCTCATGACTCGGAGTCCTACCAGCCCCAGGGCAGAGACAACTACCTAACAGCTTCAGAAATCCCACCACCCAAAGGCTCCCTGTGCACCCCACTGCAATAGCCCAGGGCCCCCAGGAGCCCCAGGAAAATCGTACGGTCCCGCCCTCAGCCCTATTTCTGAATAAGCCAACTTCCCATTACCCTACACTGTTAGAACGGCCACACACATCCGTCCACGGTCAGCGGGGTGAGCTACAAAGCTTGGAAGAACTTTGAATTTCTTCAATCACCTGCCAACCACATATATTTTATGTTAGACTAAAGACTCCTGCTGCTTTTCTAGGATTAAACAGAACACACACTACACACACACACACACACACACACACACACACACACACTCGATAGGAAAGGTTAATGCCACGATATCAATATCACCCTGAACACACTGAACAGACACACCATCAGACCCAGCCACTCGCTGTCTATAAGAAATCCACTTTAAACGTGAAGGCCCCGCAGGGCGGTCCGGGGATGGAGAACGGCGTGCTGGCTAGCACCAGCCGCAGAAAGCTGGAGTGGAACGTCCTCCACCAACAACCACGGGACAGTCACTACTTCTCAGGTACCTACACGTGCAAACAGCGCCAAGGAGCTGTGAGAGGCTGAATGTCTGCAGGGGTGCGTGCACGCCGGGCGTCTGCGGGCCTGAGAGCCGTGCAGCGGCCCCCACGAGGCCAAGGCCCTGGCTCAGCGGCCTGCCAGCGCCTACGAGCACAACAGCTAATCGGTAGATGGAATGAGCAAACCCGAGCGGCACAATGAGATCTGACTTCACATCTAGCTCATGTTCAAAACAAGAGTCTACTAAGTGACGGGTGCCAAGTACGCTGGTGGAACCTCGCGCAGCCCGGCGTGCCGGGGCAGGTGAGGCGTCCACTCACACTGGGAACAGCTGGCTTCCTGTGGGGCTCCTGGTGACGACGACAGCCAGAACGTGGGCCCAGGGGTGAGCGCAGGGTCCCTGCAGGTGACGGGAGCAGTCAGCGTTCAGGGTTTACAGAGCATCTCCTGGGGGCGGGGGCCTGTCCTCCACGGTCACACCACTGACCTGCCTCGAGCGGGTTTTGTGTCCTGAAAGCACCTGTTTCAGGAAGCGCTTTACCAGAGTTTCCATCTCGTCTGGTACTGCTCGTCGCTCCTGCGAGTGAGCAGAACGCCCCACGTGCGGCCAGGAGCCCCTGGCCCAGCCTCCAGAGCTGCCCGGTGCCACCATGAGCTGCATGTCCGGTCGTACTTACCGGCTTGCACAGGTCTCTGTCCAGCTTCGCCTCCATTTCCCAGATGTGGTGACCGTCTAGAAGAAAGGGGCAGAGGGAAGCGGGTCACTCTGGGTGCCTGGTTGAACCCACCGCCCAAAACCACCGTGCCTTGGCCATGGGCTCAGGGGACCCCGGACACTGCCGCCCTCTGATTAGCTTGGGCCATCCTGGCTGTTAACCTGTAACAGCCCAGATGTGGAGGCAGGGAGCCTGGTGGAGCCCAAAGGCCCCTGGCTCTGTGGGAGGAAGCCACATGCAGTGAGCGTCCCAGAAGTCTGCCCTCCTGCCTACATCCACAGGCACGCCGCCCCAGCCTCACGCCAGACGTGGGAGGATTTCCCCATGCCACACTTTGTCAAGGGAGTGTGAGCCCATGAGAAACGCCAGGACCCAGGGAAATGCAGGGTCCTCAGACCTGGACCCAGGTCCATGTCCTGGCTCTCGTACCTGCCAGCTCCAGCCTCACCATACCTACACTGGGAAGCATGGGCTCAATGACCAGGCACCTGAAAAGCCTGTGTGTTTTGGGAGCAGAGTTTTTCTAACAAGTGAGGGCCCAGGAGCACGGTCCTGCCTCTGCTCAGAGGAACTGCTGGCTAAATGAGAAAATCCTTTCTGTGACGACTTCTTGCCACATCAGGATACAGAAATGCAAAACATGGTATTTTTAACCTTACCCCAGTGGCCGTTTGCATGTTTAAAAAAAAAGTAAAAAGGCTCCAGATAGGTGGTGAAAGGACTCAGTGTTCTGCAGGCCCAGGCCTGCGAGGGAGGGGGCCTCAAGAAGCCCACTGGCGGGAATGTCTGCAAACCAAGTTCTTGGCCTCTGGAATACCCTCTACGGCCGGCCAACTGTGT
Organism: Ailuropoda melanoleuca; assembly: GCF_002007445.2. Lineage (NCBI taxonomy): Eukaryota > Metazoa > Chordata > Mammalia > Carnivora > Ursidae > Ailuropoda > Ailuropoda melanoleuca. The sequence goes on along the minus strand of NC_048231.1, from coordinate 105,976,863 downwards.
GGGGACTGGCTGGGTAGTGACTCTGAATTAACAGAGCTCAGTCTCCTGCCGAGGTCTCCCTCCGCCCCATCTTCTATAAAGTCTGTCCCCAAATGAACAATTACAGCGAGACATGCTTAGTTTTTGCTCCTGCTCTGTTTCCAAAGTAGAGATGTATGTGTCTTGCAGACCCTAAATTATAAATAAATCAGACAAAATCTCCTTTTTCTGCCTGACAGTGAGGGCGGGCAGGGGTGGAGGGTGGAGACAGAGGGAGGAAATGTGAGTCACACAGAGCCCGGAGCAACGGCGGCTGCCAGGACCACACCAGCTTCTCGGGACGCCCGAGGTCTTAGCACAAGTTACCCACCAGATGAACCCACTCGGGGATAAAATGCAGACCAGCGGCCCAAGGGATCAGCATCCGTGTCTCCTCCAGGAAAACAATCAGAAACTAAAAATACGCTGTGCCGTTCTCAAAGGCACCAATCAAGACTTCCACAAAGCTGCTCACTTTCTGGACCCCAGAAGCACCCTTAAGCCCCCGAGCCCCCCGAGCTGACGGACGATCGTGAGCCGTGGGAGCTGGGGATGGGGGTTCCAGGTGCCCTGCATGGGGACCCACCTTGGGCTGGCAGGCAGGGGCCCCACCCACCACTTGCTCAAGGAAATCGAAATTATTCTTCCTGTAAGCAAGTCTCTCATGTTCTTGGTGCCTCTAAAAAAAACTCTAGAGAAATACAGCTTTAGGTGTTACAACCTGGACAGCTGAGGGCAGCCCTGGCTGCTGCCCAGTCTCTATCGGTGGAAAGCACGGCTCAAGTGTCCCTGAGGAATTCTCAAGAATCTCTGGGCCTCCCGTCGGAGGGGAGGGGGTCACGGAGGCACAGCAAGCATGCGGTGGCAGGAGGGAAACCGAGGCCCACGAGGGGCCGGGGCCAGGGCGTTTAGCAACATAGGGGCCCTGCGCCCACCATCTACCCTCCAGAAGGGGTCAGAGCAGACCCGGCCTTCCTGTGAACACATCTTGCGGGCTCATCCACGTCACGAAGCTGGTGGAGTGCTTCGTGGGGCCCGTTGGCCAAGTGCACCAGCAGAGCCCCCCTGCTCCAGACTCTCCGGGGCCTGTGGGCGCCAGTCCTTGTCAGAGCGTCAGCCCGGGGCTGGCAAGCCACATAGGCCCACTGTACACGCTGCGTTCAACTTTCCCAAACGCCAACCCTGCTACGTGCAGATTCACAGAGCACAAGCAGACACAGACAGATGCTCCCATTAAGCGCCAGGCTTCTGGAAGGCCCATGGTGCCGGAGCCGGTCCGTGCACTGTCCTGCCCACCTGAGGACTGGGAATCAAGCCTGGGCTCTGGCCTGTTTTCCCTGAGTCTTTGTATCTGTGGTTGAGACACAGCCCACAGGGACAGGCACGTGGCCCATTTGTACTGAGGGTCCTAAATGAGCTGCTATCCACTTATGTAGACACTGAAACGTATACAGACTGTCCGAAGATGGTAGCACTGAGGCCACTCAACGTGGCTAATCATCGTGGACACTAGAAAAACACAAAACTGCTTTCCACGTGCATGAGCGCCACAGGGACCCGGTCGCTGGTCTCCCCAGGAGCTGGTGGTATGGGGCCCTGATGTCCAGCCTCTGGGCAGCCAGTCCCTGAGTGTGAGCTTCTGTGGAGCCCCGGCCGGAGGCAGGCCTGGCCTGCGTGCCAAGCAAAGCCCCAGCCTCTGCGGGGACGGGAAAGGCCAGCCCTGAACCAGCACTGGCGCTCCAGCTTCTCAAACGCTCCCTGGGTCCTCAGTAGGAAACTGCACAAGCCCAGAAGTAAACATATTCCGAACCATTAGGGAATTCCCTGCAGTGTGAGTCATCGGAAAGGCTTCCCCACCACACCCGCCCGCCTGGAGGCTCCCACAGCCGGCCTGCGGCTCGTGCCGCCTCCAAGCCCAGCTCTTAGTCACACAGCTCCTGGGGCGGCTCGGGGCCGAATGGGGCCACACGTGGAGGCCCCCGGCCTCTGCAGGGGCATGGCAGCTTTCCTGAGACACAGTTACTCAAGCCCCCGGCGAGCAGGGGTGCGGACGCCCAATGACGGGCTTCCTACCAACTCACAGCAACAGCTGAAGCATTTGCTGGCCACGCAGCCAGCGGGCAGGATAGAAACAGCAGAGGCCCGATCAGACCGAATCGCACGTCTGCATGGCGGGACACGCGTTCCCGGGGCCCGCAGCCACACGCACGGTCTCCTCCTGTCTGCCGGCCGTGGGAGGATGCTACACGCCGAACAGGTGCGGCCCAAAACCACAGTGCGCTGTCACCGGGGAAGGCAGTGGGGGAGGCGCAAACAGGGGGACCCTCCACACTCCCGTGGGGGCCACGGAGGAGACGGGGCGCCGACCCTTGAGCAGGCAGGGTCGGCAGCGGTGGGGGTGCTCTGGGCTGTTCTGGCCAGGCTGGTCCTACCCAGGGGGAGTGCCTCCACACAGCTGGTCTTCACTCCCCTCATGCCTGGAACTCCCCCAGCCTCACACTCTGGGGCACCCCCAGCGCCGCTCAAAGCAGCCTGTTTCCTGCAGAAGAGACTTCGGAGCAAGAAAGACATCGGCCTCCTGCCGTGGAGCTCGTGCGGCTGTTCCCCCACATGGCTGAACGTGGCATTCCAACAACCGGGACTCCGCGCCCGGGCAACGCCCAGGGAAGGGCACAAGCGTCCACACAGAAACCTGCACACAGCTGTTTGCACCAGAGCCAAAAGGTGGGCACAAGCCCCAATCCACACAGCAAGCGGATAAGCACAGCACGGTCCATCCACACAACGGAACGCTACCAGCCTTGAGAGCGACGACGTTCCGACACCTGCTCCTGCTCGGACGCACCTTAAGACGTGGGCTCCGTGCACAAGCCAGCCGCAGCAGGACCACTATCACTGCTCGAGGGCAGTGTCCGCAACCAGCAGCTCCACACAGAAAGCGGATTCGAAGACGCCAGGATGGGGAGACCGGGGTGGATGGCATCTGCGAATGTCTGGAATTAGTGGGGTGGCTGCCTGGCTCTGAACATACCAAAGACGCCGGAACTTTAAACAGGTGAGCTCCACGGTCTGTGAGTTAAAGCTCAACAAAGCAGACATAAAACATAAGTTCTCCAACCCGCGTGTGCGTGGCATGGGCATAGGCGGCCTTGACACAGGAGGGAGCCTGTGTGACCTTGTCCAGCAGCGTCCTCTCCACACCCACCCAAACCCACCGCCCTCCCCTTCCCATCAAGACTGATGGGTGCGAGAGGCCGGGATCTGGAACAGAAAACCACCCCCGCTGGGGAGGGACCTGGGCCCACTTTCTGGATGTCACCTCAGTGCTGACACCAAAGGACCCGGGTGTGGTTTGGGGCAAACCACATGGAAAGACTGGCCACCAGCCCTGAGAAAGGAAATTCTGGTGATGACCCTCTCACAGCAAGGATGCAAGGCCTCTGGTCTGACTCGAGAAGTCACGTGGGGCCCTCAGAGAGGCCCTCTTGTCCATGCTGGGTCCTCTGCGCCCCCTCCAGCACAGGTCACCATGCCCGAGGAAGGACTGGGGGAGACCCAAGGTCATGCTGAGCCCCCACTGGCTGCCCCCGTCCCTCGAACGCTGGGCCCGGAGACCATGTTGGGACCCCACAGGAGAGCCCAGCAAGGGAATGGAATTCCCACCAGGCTAGGCAGAAGTTGCATCTCCCCAGCGGGCACCAGGGCACATCCTGGGACATCAGTAAAGGGAAGCTCTTGAGCGGGGGAGGAGGAGGGGTTCCAGGACACGGGCAGACCCCGCAGGGCTGGCTGCGTGCCATCCACCACACCTCCCACTTTCCTTCCCACGGGGCTCCTCCCGAGACCACTCGAAACATCCCGTAGGTTACAACCGTGGGGCAAACGTTCGAGGCTGAGACCACAAAGTAAGAAAAAGCCTTCTTGAAACCACGTGCTGGCTTACTGCCTCCCCTCTGCTCACTGGAAATGCATGTGGCTTCCAGAAGCATCACTCCTGCACACGGTCACAGGGGGCGCTGTCCGAGGGGGCGCCAGCTGTTTCCGCCACCTGCGCAGCCAGGCCCTGGCGGGCTGCACCTGCTGCCTGTGGCGAGCTCACCAGAGAGCGCGGCCTGACAACGCTGCCCTTGGAGGTTACCTCCTTGGCATGCTGACACAGGCGAGCAAAGGGGCAGTGGCTGTCCGTGTGGACAGATGCGCCCTCCCACTGCCTCCCACAACCATGCTGGGAAACTCCAAGGAGACCTCTTTCCCCCACACCACATTATAACCTGCATGTGTGTGAGCCACACCGCCGGCCGGCAGCGTCCATGTCTGCGCAACATCCAGAAACCTTTCAGAACCAGCATGCCAAGAAGTGGGACCTGCAGCCCTGTGACCACGGCCCTGGACCACGGTGGGAGAGGAGGTACAGTTGCTGGCCAGGCTGCTGCCGCATCCTTGCTGCCAGAGCGCCACTGGATGACCAGAGCCCGCGGAACGCACCCCTGCTGACTCTGCCCAGCTGTGGCCAGACTGGAACAGAAAGATCACAGGGCACCTGGGGCTCCTGGGCACACTGTCCCTGCCACATGACGTGGCCAGGAGGGCAGGGAGGCTGCACCACCACAACAACAGAGGGGGTCCTCACACACACAGCCCCCACTCATACTCACAGACCATATACACCTGCTCTCACACCTGTTCACAACATGGCCTGACACACACCTGCTCACACACGCCCTGACACACAGCCACTCACACACACTGCCTTACACACACACATGCCTCCTCTCACACACCTCACACGTCTTGCCAGGTTCCCGTAGGCCCTCCTCCTGCCTGGGCTGGCCCACAGGGACCCTCCAATGCCCACCAGAGGGGCTGGTGTCACCTACAAGGATGCTGAATGCTGCTGTCACCACAGGCGCCATGCGCCCTTCCTTCTCCGACCCGCTCCTCCCAGGAGGGGAAGCGTATCCCCCCCGGGAGGCACAGCAGCTGTGGCCGGCCCCCCAGGCAGAAAGAACCCCTCCTTGAAACCCTCACAAAGCTCTAGATTGCTAGTGTGTAAGCCCAAAGCGACTGCAGGGAGGCCCAGACACGGGGTGGTGGGCACCCCGAGACACCCAGAGCAGCCGGACCGGCAGGATTCACATTCAGTACTCCTGAGATGAGGGTCTCCCTGGTCACATTCTGGCCCTGGTGTCAAATAGCAATTTAAAGACTGAACTTTGGAACAGACCAATGACCTCATCAAAGGCCTCCAGGACAACTGGGCTTTTAACCTACATTGACTTCAGTGGTTTCTCCAAAAAAATCAACTAAGAAAAGCCTAGTTACGGTTACAGAGCACGTCGGGACGCGTTAGGAAGGGCACGAGTGCCCCGCCTGCCAGGAGTTGAAGGTGAAAGGGATTTCTTCTTTTGGAAACATGACTTGTGTGTACAGATGAACGTGAAACCACCTTATCTGAATACAAACACGAACTAGCGACCACGTCTAGACGTGTAACTATAGGGTTTAGACCCACTTGTGATGCGCACAGCCTGCGACCACATTGCCACCCATGCCTGTGTCTCACCGGCCTTGCATGGGGCGCTGGGCTGCAGGAGGGGTGGCGGGAGGGCCCCCGGGTGAGGACGGCACCGGCCATGCAGCCATGGACTAAGGTCCCCACACTGCGGGCTCGCGGCCAGCCTCCATGTGGCACCACCAGGCCATGCAGCAGAGATCTGGGACTGAGCAGGACGGCCGGACCAGGAGAGCCTGCCCTGCAAAGGTAGCCCCATAGGGCCCACAAAGCGGGGAGATGCCCCATGGTCCCATCCTGGCACCAAGATGATGACCAGTCAGGGAAGACAGGGAAGGAAGCATGTGGACTTCTTCATGCTGCAGCCAGAAAAGCAGTGACCTGGGCCACCAATCAGCACGTTGCCTCGCTGCACGGCAAGCAGAGCCCCACGTCTGGTGACCCTCCCCCCAAACACTTATTCATGCACTTAAAGCTCAAAAGGTTAAATCATTTCAAAATTAGTCTCCTCCAAAGAATGTTCCAGTAATGCAAATTCTCCTGATGATTATGCTTAGTCGGTTTTCTCCATAATTCACAACACGTTTTCCAATTATGTGCATGATTACACAGGCAGACCACGCTGAACACGCCGGACGTTCAAGCCCATTTTGATGGAAGCACTTAAGCTTCCTGCTCTTGGCACAAAATCAAGACCCTGTTGTGCAGGCTGCACCTCGCCATGGCTTCCAGTGGTCAGCGTGGGTCCTGCACTGGTTCCCTCCGGAAACGGGGGGAGAAAACACAGGCTAGCAGCAGCCCAGTGGCAGCCGTCCGGTTAGGGACAGGGCGTCGTGCCCGCAGGGCACTCGGCAGGGACCTGGGTCCAAAATCAAAGCTGCAGAGAGCTTCAGAGAGAGGCTCTCGCCCACCCTCGTCTATTATGTGCGCGAGTGCCCAGGGGCCTGTCCTCAGATGGGTCAGGTGTCCCGGGGCAGGAGCTGGAGGCTTATCACCCAAACATCAGAGCAAACAGAGTGTTCCCCCTGGACGCGCAGCAACCCTGCCCCACAGCACACACAGGGCTGCACCTGCCAACACGGCTACACGTGCAGAGACGTGTACACACACCCGACGGCTGGGAGCCCCGGAGGCCACCGGTCACACGGAGAACAGCAGCACCGAGCTCTGCACCCGGGGCGGCACCCAGAAGGGGCCAGGAGGATGCCAAGGGGGTGTGGGAGGCCTCTGGTCCAAGTGTGGGTCCCACCGCCTACCACGGCCACACTGCGTCCACAGGCCCGCCGCCGAGAAGGCTGTGGCTCAGACAGGCGAAAAGCCCTCGTCTACACAGAACAGAACGGCGCTTCCCGAGACGGCCCGCGCGGCGGCCGGGAGCAGGGCTGCTCAGAGCCGAGAAGCAGACGTGGGGCCAGCCCGGGCAGCGAGCGGCCGGCCGCGGGCAGGGCCGGAGCTACGTGACCCGCTCCCGCCCCCGCGGCCTCGCTCCGCCTCCAGGAAGCACCCCCACCAGCGCCCAAAGCGGGACAGTACCTGGTGCCTTCTCCACAAAAATGACTTTGGAGTCCTGCAGGAAGTTGTGGCCAGACAGGACCATCTTCTTGCCGCCGAGCACGGGGCAGCTGGCCGTGCTCTGCTTCTCCACGAGGGGCAGCTCCTGGGCCGACCGCTGGGCTGTGCGGGGGCAGAACAGGGGCAGTGAGCACGCGCGCAGCCCTGAGAGGCGCGGGGCGGCCAGCCCGTCAGGAACCGGACGTCCGGCGGCTCCCGGGCGGCCGCCGCACGCGG
>NC_048231.1:105956021-105969410 GCF_002007445.2 Ailuropoda melanoleuca | reverse complement strand
TGGCGGAGGGGAGCGCGGGCGCCGGCAGCGGGGAGCCACGGTGAGACCTCACCCCAGGGAGCGGCGGGGCCGTGTGAGCCGGGGGTGGGGTCTCGGGCGCTCGGTCCTGTCAGAGCCAGGGGCCGCGGGACAGAGACGCTGGGACGAGGCCGGCAGTGGCCAGGCGGCAAGGCACGGAGCGCACGGAGGTCGGCTCATCTGGGGAGGGCAGGACGTGCTGAGGCCACCGACCCACAGTTTCTGGGCAGAAGCGGCGGCGGCACAGTTTCTGCGGCCAGCTACGCACCCGTGGTGCTCACCCACCCAGTGGGCCTGGAGGGAGAAGGCCACGCTTCAGACACGTGGAGTGGCCTGTGGCAGACCCCTGGGCCATGCTGAGGTGTGGGGACAGGTGTCCGTGGGCTCCATGAGGGGGCACGGGACAGACATTGCAGGGAAGGAGTCCTGGGCACTGAGGAGGGTCAGACGGTCAGGTCAGAGGTGAAGGAACCAAACCCAGACCCTCGCACTGAGCCAGGGGGCAGGAGAGTGTCCTGTGACAGCCACATCCTGAGAGGGAGGGAAGAGGGGCCGCTGGGCAGGAGACATCCTGGCAGTGGCCAGGGGGTGGCCAGGCTGGCCGTACCTACAAGAACGTGGAGAGGCCTCCCAGCTGTCCCGCCCAGAGGCCCGGGCATAGGGCAGTTGTGGGGTTTCCACCAATGAGCTCACGTGCTGACAAAAATTATCAAGGTCACCGCCAGAGGACGCTGAGTCCTCGCTGCAGCCAAGCCCCTGCGGGAGCAGAGGACTCAGGCCCAAGGCTGGACGGACCTGAATCACGCCCATGACAAGAGAAGGGAAAACCAGGTGCTGGCAGGGAGGGCGGGAGAGCCACACACGGGCCGACCAACTCAGGTTCACTCAACCCCAGGGACCAGATGCCAAAATCCTGCTGCCCAGGCTTCTGAAATGCGAGGGATTAGCTCACACGTGGTGAGCGCAAGCATCTTGGGGTTTCAGGACAAACTGTCTTCTTTTCCCCACGGGTGCTGGGAGCAGGTGGGCCGGCCACACGCAGAGCCCGTGAACCCAAACCCAGCATGGCAAGCTCCTCGGGGGTCTTCGTGACAGACAAGGGACAAGGGTGAAACACATGTCAGTACAGTCCACGAGTCTCCACGAACAACAAGGACAGAAAAGGTGCCAAAAAACAGAGCGTGTGACACGGGGCCGGCTCTGATACTCACAGCACTCGATGGGGTTCGAGGCCACTTGCAAGGACAGCGTCCGGCCGTTGGGCTGCGGGATGTGGACGCGGAAGACCAGCCTCACCCTGGTGTTCTTCCTCCCGATGTCCGTCTCCCCTTTCCGCAGCTCGATGTCCGAGTTTCTGAGCTTCAAAATCCCGGCACAGTCCACACTGCCCGGAACAAGAGCCCACACCTGTCTTTCAGTCCCTGACACACAACACAGGGTGCCCTGCTCTGCCCTGGCCCAGAGGTCCCCATACAACAGCACACAAGGGAAACGGCCCTGCACTTCATACCCTGGGAGTGGAGTGCAGGGCACCCAACAGTTGTCAGAGGAGGGGAGGAGGCCACGAATACGGGCCTCTTTGCACACGAGAAGATCAATTGTCAGCTCAGAGACAGCTTCCACGGAGCCACGAGGGCAGTCCACAGGCACATCAGAGCCACTTGCATCAGTGACAACAGAACCTCCCAGGGAGAACTCTGTCTCCAAAGACCACGCTCCTTCCATTTCCAGTGTCTGTATGTAGTCACCACCGAACTCAGAAATAAACGGGAGTCGTTTTCGGGGGGTAAATGCAAGCACGAGGGCGGGCTGGCCATGGGGACTGAACTATTCAAGTGCCATCTGCACAGGGCCGGAGGCCCTACAACCAACCCATCACCCTACGGACCTGTGGTTTACGTGGGTGTTGAGCTTAGGGCAGAGATGTGGGGGAGAGGTGGGCATGCAGGCCGCACTGCCCAGCGCCCTCCCCAAGTGCCCTGGCCACGCGCACAGCTTACATGGCTCGCATGTTGTTCTCTGGCAGCAGTGGGATTTCCAGGACTTTGGTGTTGGAGAGGATGGCTTCATGACTGGTGGTGGAGACGGTCTTGCCTGTGATCCGGTGGACCTGGTAGAAGGCGTGGGGTCTCAGCAGGCGGTCGTCGGCCGTCCCAATGAACAGCTGTAGTGTGAGTGGCTCATTCTCCAAGTAGCCGTGTAGCTGGCAAGAGAACAAGATCCCCCATTAAGCACCCTACACGCGGACAGCTCAGAGCCAACGGGATATTTGTAAGCAGAGGCTAATTCACAAGGAAATTGTGCAGCAGGTGCTAGGTGCTAAGTCCCCCGGCAGCCCTGCCCTTGTCTGCGTCTCTGTGACAGACTCTTGGTCATGTGCCGCTGTGAGCACACCTGTCTCCTCTGTTCAAAACACACACCCACATGTGCCCCCCCACACCCACGTGTGCCCCCACATGCACTGTGTACCCCCCACACCATTCCCCCAACCACATGTGCCCCCCACGCACCCACATGTGCCACACAAGCAGTGTACACCCACGCACCATGTGCCCCCCTCATACCCATGTGTGCCACACACACCCACGTGCCCCCACACACTGTGTGCCCCCCACGCATCCACGTGTGCCACACACGCACATCTTGCACACGTGCCATGCCACCACCGTGAGCAGCACCCAGCGTGCCGATGGTGGCGATGCGTGGCTGTGCTCAGCTCCTCCTGTGGCGGCAGCCACTGGGAGGGGCCCCCACCTCCCCGCAAAGCCTCCCCCTCCGGCCCACCTCCTCCCTCCGTGTGCCTCCCTGGCAGCTTGTGACAACGCCGTCTACACTTTGCCTGGCAGATGTCTGCTCTAAGGACCGCGGGTGGCTGGTGCCATCCAGAAAACTAGGGCAATGCCAAGCTGTTTGCAGAAACTCTTTCCATAATAAACTCAGACATGCGCCGGGCAGGGCAGGGTCCCCTTTCTCACTCACAACCCGTCCTAACAGCAAAGAGGACACTTGCAGACAAAAAGCCATAAACACGGTGGGTCCCTTTCTCCCGGCTCAGGGCCTGTCCCCTCCAGGGGCAGGTGACGGCCAGCTCGCACCCCCGAGCCCGGAGCCTAGAAAGGGCCTGGCAGCCCCACGCTGTTTTGCTGCTTCTACTTGTCGTTGTCGTGCTCACTTTCCTTGACAATAGGCAGTGGCTCTCACACCACTGTCCAATGTGCCTAGTGATACTGCGCTGTGGTGACGGGCATAAGGGAATGCTACCAGTGCTTCCAGATAAGCACGGAGGCCAGGGCCGCCTGCCCATGGCAGTGAGACGGCCAGCGGCCAGGACCCTGGCCCCGCAGGCCTCTGAGGTGGGGCTCTCCGAGAACCTATGGAAGGACAGCCCTGTGGTGCAGACATACATCCTCACCACCCCACCCGCAGGGCCCAGACGTGAGAGCCGGACGCCCAGTGAACACCCCAAGCACACTGCCATGGTGCCGGCACACGAGGTGCACGTGGCAGGGCCAGGAGGCGTGAGGGCACCCGCGCTGACACCCAGGCTCTGTCTCTGTGCTGTGAGGAGGCCACCCTGAGGGTCACAAGGACCTGCCCAGCGGCACAGGCCCAGACACGGGGGCGGGGGTGGAACTGGCGGCCCCCGTGCCCTCAGGGGGCCAAGCACAGACAGCAAATGCCAACGGGAACAGACGGAGGGCATTCCTGGGAGTGCGGCAGCCAGGAGGGGACAAGGTGAAGGCCGTGAACAGGGTGTCACATGGAGAGACGGAACTCTGGTGTGAACACAGACGGGGGATTTCTCCGCAGGTGGGAGGGCCATGGAGAGGGCGCTTAGAAGTCCCCTTAGGCTCTGTGCATGCACCTTGGCCGCATGCGTGATTCCAGCCTGCTGTGTGCAGGTTTTTAAACTCATGTTACTGTCCCGACTTGAGAACAACAAACTTCAGAAACAGACACAAACACCTGTGCGGGCCGTGGGGCTGGTCTCCGCAGGCTTTCCAGGCACAGACGCGGCTTCCGGAGCGATGCAGGCTGGCCGTGCACGACCACCGTCATCGCCTCTTCCGCGCACCAGGTGCTGGCCAGCGAGATGCCATTGGAACACGAAAGGCCCACTGGCCGCACGCTCACGTCTAAAGGCTCCTGTCCGCACCCCTCACATGTGCCCGCCCTCGAAGGAAGCTGCTGTGTCTGGGATCAAAGGCGCACATTCGTCAGCTGCCGTGAGGAGGTAGGAAGGTAAGCTCTTCCCCCGCATCAGGCAGCAAACGTTTCGTTTCCTGGAGAATGCAGGTGTCCATGTGCAAAGTGCACGCACATCGTTTTCCACGTGGGGTGAGAGCCCAAGCCTCCCCGGGGTGCCCCCGCCTGGGGATGAGGACACAGCCGCACACCGGGCTGTGCTGCTCGGAGGTTGGTGAGAGCCAGCTGCTGTTTCCATCACCAGCTCCAGGCACCACGACATCTGCTCCAAGACCGTGAATGTCTTCGTCCTCAACCCGACTTAGATCTTCAACACGAATGTCTGCAATGCCATACCGAGGACTGAGAATGGAGACCCAACCCTAGAATCTATTAACCCAGAAGAGCAACTACCTGCTGCTCAAAGTGTAGCTCAAATCAGCAGTGAGCTGTCAATCAAAACCACGCTGACAAAAGACTCATTTACTTACTGTTTTGACTTAATTAGAAGATAAGTCACTTACAAGTTTGAGTTCCCAGGAGAGGATCCGCACAATGACAGACTGTTCAGGAGGCAGATTTGCACAGTCAGCAACCTGAATGCCAGGGCTCGGCCTGCCACCCACCACGGCAGAAGAGAACCAGACTCTGATGTGAGAGGCCACTGGGTGAGGCTGAGGGCCAGGGCACCCCGTGTGCTCTGCGTCACAGCTGTGGCACAAGAGACTCTGAACACCACCTGGGGAATCTCCCTGAGACAGAGGTGCTCCGTGCAGGAGGGTGTGCATGGACGGGGAGCAGAGCAGTGTTCCCAAGTGTCCCACCCACGCCCACACACCTGTGCGCTCACAGTCATGCAACACGCACATGCACACACACCCAGACCCCACGCACACACATGCACACACTCACACCCCACATGCACACACGGCACACACCTGTGCACTCACATTCAATCATGCAACATGCACACCACACCCACATGCACACACACACTCAGACCCCACGTGGACACACAGCACACACCTGTGCACTCACATTCAGTCATGCAACACTCACACCGCACGCACATGCACACACACACTCAGACCCCACGTGCACACATGCACGCACATGCACACACACTCTCCCCACGCGCACACACAGCACACACCTGTGCACTCACATTCAATCATGCAACACGCACACCGCACGCACATGCACACACACACTCAGACCACGTGCGCACATGCACGCACATGCACACACACTCTCCCCACGCGCACACACAGCACACACCTGTGCACTCACATTCAGTCATGCAACACGCACACTGCACGCACATGCACACACACACTCAGACCCCACGTGCGCACATGCACGCACTCTCCCCACGCGCACACACAGCACACACCTGTGCACTCACATTCAATCATGCAACACGCACACCGCATGCACATGCACACACACACTCAGATCCCACGTGCGCACATGCATGCACATGCACACACACTCTCCCCATGCACACACATGCACACACAGCACACACCTGTGCGCTCACATTCAATCATGCAACATGCACACCGCACGCACATGCACACACACACTCAGACCCCACGTGGACACACAGCACACACCTGTGCACTCGCATTCAAACACGCACACCGCACGCACATGCACACACACACTCAGATCCCACGTGCGCACATGCACGCACATCCACACACACACTCAGACCCCACGTGCGCACATGCACACACAGCACACACCTGTGCGCTCACATTCAATCATGCAACACGCACACTGCACGCATATGCACACACACACTCAGACCCCACGTGGACACTCAGCACACACCTGTGCGCTCACATTCAATCATGCAACACGCACATGCACACACACACTCAGATCCCACGTGTGCACATGCACGCACATGCACACATACTCTCCCCATGTGCATACATGCACACACAGCACACACCTGTGCGCTCACATTCAATCATGCAACACGCACACCACACGCACATGCACACACTCAGACCCCACATGCACACATGGCACACACCTGTGCACTCACACTCATGCAACACGCACATGCATACACACCCCACGTGCACACACCTGTGCACTCACACTCAAAATGCAACATGCACAACGTGTATGCACACACACACAGAACCCACAGGCACGTGCACACGCGCACACACATCAGGGCTTTCCAGACACACTGCAGAGCACTGTGTTTGGTCAGGAAGTCAGGAAAGAGACACAGGCATTGGGCAGGCTGTTTTCATCGTCTTCTGCCTGTGACAGGGTCCCACATATCCAGAGACATGGTCGTCGTCAAAGTGGTTTTTTCATATTCACACGATTGCACTTCCATCCAGATCCACAGGTGTCTGACCCACACTCCACACGTGTCCGACAGGTGTGTGCACATGGGCAGGGAGCAGAGCCTACAGCTGACGCATGCCTGAGCCTCTGCAGACGGCCTGGAGATGCTGCAGCCATGTGGTCGGCATGTGGGAGAGGCCACGACACGGCTTCTCTCAGCCCTGCCGTGGATTTGCTGTCCCCATGAACACGAGGACCTCACCAAGGCCACAAAAGAGAGCCTGCACACAACAGCCGTCTCGACGCGGTTCTTGCTGACATTGCTTTAATCCTACAGAAACGAAATACCTCTGCTTTCCCAGCTGAAAAGCTTCCTTCCCATGTGAACACACGAGTGTGCCCACATGAACGGTGCTGGGTCAGAGTCAGGGCCCAGACCTGCCTGTCCGGCCCACTCGACTTCCCGCATCCTTGCTGGAGAGGGTGCTTCAGTCCTTTGTCAATTTAACGAGCTAAGAGACCTTTCCGCCGTGCTGGACTCAAATCTACATTTTTTTTAAAAAGATTTTTTATTTATTTATTTGACAGAGATAGAGAGGGAACACAGGCAGGGGGAGTGGGAGAGGAAGAAGCAGGCTCATAGTGGAGGAGCCTGATGTGGGGCTCGATCCCATAACGCTGGGATCACGCCCTGAGCCGAAGGGAGATGCTTAATGACTGTGCCACTCAGGCGCCCCTCAAATCTACATTTTTATAACAGAAAATGTAAAAGTGAAATCAGAGCCTGATAAAGGGACAATTTTTTCCACTCACAGCTTTGTCCTGTGACACTTAACACAATCAGACGTAAATGAGTCTTCGGCCAAAGAGGTTTCTCGTGTGGCTAAGGCGTGTTCCACGGGTGAGGAGGCAGCCCCGCGGGCTCGACCCGCAGGCCCCGCGGTGGTCACACGACTTGGAAATGACAGTCTGCACATCCCCCGGGACCTCACAGTGGCGCCTCTCTGATAGCGTGCAGAACGCGGCGGATTGTGGGTATAACTTCGTCCTTTTAAAAACATGCCATTTCAGTGAAAATGGGAATATTTAAGGTTTATCCTGGGAGATAAACATCTATTATTTAAAACACGAAGTTCATTTTCAGGAAAATCATTTGAATACTTCACATGCTCCCCTGCACGGGCTTTCTGCCTCTGGCATGTTTGGTGTCTGTCAAAACAATATTTATAAAATTACCTGTCATAACAACGACTTCTCTTTGCTTCACCTAAACTAAACAAAATGTATTATTCCGTTTTCAAGGTGTAAGAGCTGCTAAGTTTTCCGCACGTAAAGATGTGTGTTTTTAGCTCCTGTGCTGACCTCAGCACTTACGGGGCAGGTGACAGACGACTGACAACTGGGGCAAGTCCTTTTGAGCAGTGCCTCTGGCGCCCGCATGGCTGGGTCATGGGGACATGGCCAGCTGAGGGACACTGCCCACCTCTTGGCTGGTCGTTTGGGTCGGCTCAGGCAGAGCCATCGTTCAAAGGGAAATTGCACGTTTCATCTCCATGTGAAATCGGCGTCTTCACACGAGGCCCAAACAAGCCACGTGGAGACGGAAGCCCAGCTCCACAACAGGATTCCCTTTTTAACCCCAAACCTGCGGCAACCACAGTGACTTGCGACCCTGTGCAGTGTGAGCACTGCTGTGACGGGAGGTCCTGGATCCTCACCGGGGCGGGGGGGGGGCAGGGAAGCCACACCTGCCGCCACCAGGGTTTCCACCCCCAGAAGCATTTCCTGCATCCACACGCGCTCCCTCAATAACGAGAAGGGAAGTCGCACGGTCTCCTGATGTGGGAGGTGACCACGCCACAGTGGCAGCATTGGGGCTGGTGTCCACGTGGGATGGGTCCCAGGGATCAGCCGTCACGCCAACCCATGCCTGTGATACCACAGTGCACAAACGCACAACACGCGGCAAAGACACCGATCTGCTGCCCTGGAGACCTCGTTAACAGGGACTGGGAAACGAGAAAGCCAGGACAAAGAGCACACGGAGCCGGCAGTCAGAGACCCTGATCCATCTGAGAACACACACGTGACAGGTCCACGCCGGCCTTCGTGGGCCATGCCCCCCGGCACCTGCCAAAGACAGCGTGGGCAGAGCCTTCACGGCGGGTATGAGTTCCGTCTACTGAGACATGAGTGTGTGGGGGCCCCTGGCTTTGTGACGATGTCACCAGGTAAAGACACTCAGGATCGACTCCAAGAGGCTGGCCGTGTTGTATATGCAGGCCTGTGGGTGTACACGTGCACAAGCGTGCACATGCAGAAGGGTGTGCCCGTGTGAAGTGTGTGAGTGCAGATACGGACGAAGTGCGTGTGTGGACATCGGTGCAGGTGTGCGTCTCACAGGATGCACGTAAAGGGGGCTGCTAGCACGTGGCCCGTGGCCCAGAAGGGGCTCCTGGCCAAGCGGGCACTGGGAGAACCAGGCAGGCCGAGGAGACGGTCCTGCAGAGGCTGCAGTCACCGGCTGCAGGTCTCGCCCCCAAAACACCTGCAGGAAATCCCGACAGTGTCCGTGGAGCAGAGATCCGGGGCCCCACAGGCAACACCACGCCAAGTCATTTCAACAGCTCCACTGAGGGAACATTTTCTGTGGCAGAAAATTCACCCATTTTGAACCAGCAAACTTAAAACATGAAGTCTTTGCTGTAAAAGGGCTCATGGACGGAAGGAGAGCCGGTGAAACAGGCTCATTTTCTAACGTGAACGTCGTGTCGTGCTGTCTTCTCAGGAAAAGCGAAGAGGGATTCAGTAGTGGGAGGACTGTGTGCCACGGAGGTTCCGCTGAGTTCTGGGAGCCGCTGCTCACAGACGGCCCTGAGTGGGGCACACACAGCATATTGTCCCCATGAGCCCCAGCTTCTCCGAGGCAGGAATGTCTGCAGAGTCTCTGTTTCCTGTGACAGCCGTCCACACATCGGTGGTCCATCTGTGCTGCTAACCTGCTTGGACTGGTCCTGTGTGCAGGCAGCCAGCCGAGTCCTGGCCAGGCATGACCAGCAGGGTGTCTATCCCATATCTGGGCCCCTCCCTTCTCTCGAAGACGAGCATTCCCACCAGGCAGGCGCCAGCCCCTCGGCTGACTGTAGCTACGTCTGAATGACCGAGAGTCACAGAGCGGGTCCTGGCTCACTTCTGAGGAAGGCAGAAGATGGAGACGTGTCGCTCTCACCAGCACATCAGACAGCAGTAATGGGCGAGTCCAACAGTCTCCATGACAGCAGCTGTGCCATTGGAGGAGGACAAAGGATGGCCTCATGCATGACAAAAGCAGGAGTGGGGGGACCTCAGGACGGGTCCAGAGTCTGTCCCGAGTCCAAAGCCTCTCTGACAGACTGCAGCGGCAGGGCCAACTGCCCTAGGCTCCACGGCCTCAAAGGCTTCCATCTCGGTCTGTCTCCATCCCCTCTCTTCTCAGGCCGCGTCCAGGGCATCCATGCCAGCGGTGCCTGGCTGTGAGATCTGGTTTGGGGTGTGGTCAGCAGACCTCTCCATGGGAGAGTGTGGATAGGGAGACTGACGGTATCACGTAAGGCTAAGCACACGGTTCTCATGGCCACACTCTGCAAAGACTGGACACGCGGAGCAAAGGCTAAGTGTCCACAGTGGGGAAAGCAGCTCACAGACCCACAGACAGAGCTCCTTATGGCTCCAGGCTCTAAAATCCATAAGCCCTTCCCAGCACCTTCTCTGGGTGCCCAGGTGTACCCTTCAGAAGGGATCCGTGCAACCTGGAGATAAAGGACCTAGAAATGGATGCGCTGTACCCTGTGCCACAGGAGGGAGCCAGGGGGGTGAAGTCTCTCCCTCCACACACATGCGTGCACGCACAGACCAAGTACACAGGCTCAGGCATGTGCACACTCGCATGTCTCTGTGTGCATGTGCATGCATGCCTGTGTGTGTGCATGTGTGTGCGCGTGCATGCATGCCTGTGTGTGCATGTGTGTGCATGCATGCCTGTGTGTGTGCACGCATGCATGTGTGTGCGTGTGTGCATGCATGTGCACGTGTGTACATGTGTGTGCATGCATGCCTGTGTGTACACGTGTGCGCGTGTGCATGCATGCCTTGTGTGCATGTGTGTGCGTGTGCATGCATGCCTGTGTGTGCATGTGTGCGCGCGCGCATGCATGCCTGTGTGCATGTGTGTGCGTGTGCATGCATGTCTGTGTGTGTACGTGTGTGCGCGTGTGCATGCATGCCTGTGTGTGCATGTGTGTGCGTGTGCATGCATGCCTGTGTGTGCATGTGTGTGTGTGCACGCGTGCATGTGTGTGCGTGTGCACGCATGCCTGTGTGTGCATGTGTGTGCGTGTGCACGCATGCCTGTGGGTGCATGTGTGTGCGTGTGCATGCATGCCTGTGTGTGCATGTGTGTGCGTGTGCATGTGCNGTGTGCATGTGTGTGCGTGTGCATGCATGCCTGTGTGTGCATGTGTGTGTGTGTGCACGCGTGCATGTGTGTGCGTGTGCACGCATGCCTGTGTGTGCATGTGTGTGTGTGTGCATGCATGCCTGTGGGTGCATGTGTGTGCGTGTGCATGCATGCCTGTGTGTGCATGTGTGTGCGTGTGCATGTGCACGTGTGTGCACTACAGCCAGCAGCAACANCACGTGTGTGCACTACAGCCAGCAGCAACACTCAGTTTACACGGGCTCATTTACACTCTCCTGGGAGAGAATTTAAGAATTCCTCCTGGGAACAAACAATGCAAGGAAGGTCCTGCACCAGGTTCATTCTGATTTAGGCAGCACACACGCCTTCTGGGGATGGGTTCACACTGCGTTTAGTCGCAGACAACAGAAGGGTTCTAAGGGGCTGCACGCTGCTCCTTCCAGGAAAACGAGCTAATTTCTAGAGTTTCTTGCACTTTGGCATATAGAATTTTTCTATCTTTCTAAAACAGTTAAAAATAAGAAATGAGGGCCTTGGTTAATGAGTCTGTCGTGTAAATATTTGGGGAGCACAGATGCCGGAGACTGTGCCCCCTTAGGACCACTGGCCACCACCCACGAGTGGCACAGGGACAGCGGTTGGCCTCTGGGCTCAGACTCACTTCCACTAACAGGACAGTTACGGTTAACAACAGATTTGAAACTTTTCAAGGACTTTAATAATCAACTGTTCACTCAAAGTGTCCCTGTATTTTATTTCATGCGACAGTGGGATCACATCTCAAACAAAACACGGAGGAAACGGAGGCGACCAAGAGGCTCAGAGCTCGACCGTCCCTCCGCTGCGCCCGCTCCTGTCTCCAGTGCTCAGGGGTGCCAACTGGATGCACAGTTGCAGGAAGGCAGTGTCTGAAGCAGCCTTCGGCGTGTCTGCCACGTCTGCTCTCATTGGTGGACGTGCCGTGTCGCGGAGGCTGCAGGTGGGGCTGGAGTCACGCATCTCCTGGCTGACCCCCCGCATCGCGGGTCGGGACATCGTCTCCGGGAGGAAGGTCCTTGTGTTTTGAGAGGAAAAGCTGGGCAGAGTCGGGTGGCTCTGCGGTTGTGAGGCGATAGCTAACCAGGTTCCTGGTCCTGACTGAGGGAAAAGGAGACCCCATCCTCGCCCACGACTTAACCCTACAGACGCCCTGCCTGTGGAGTGACCTGAACACATGACCCCTGGGCTCTAAGAGCCAGATCTGCCTTTTTCTCCGGCCCTGGCAAAGCGAACTTGCCGCCGCCCAGGACGTGACATTTCACATTCCCAGGGGGTCTGGGGTACCAGGTGCACGCCGCATGCCGCTCGCAGGAGCCGGGACAGCCTGCCACTCACCGCCCGGCTTGTCCTCTTCACCAAGACCTCAGACCTGACCCCGCGGACGAGGGGAGCAGGATGGCAGATGGGACGGCTCGCACACAGGGGTCAGACGAAGGTACGAGAGTGCGGTCAGCGTGTGAGCTCTGCTCGCTTTGCAGCCTCTGCCACTTGACTGGTGTGTGTCTGTGAAGCAGCGACGGATCCGGACGCCGGGAGAGGGAAGGTTCCGGTCCAAGGCTTGTTTCCACTTTCAAGCAGGTTGCCCTGAGCTTTTCCGCTGAGTGGTTCCTGTGCAGCCTGTGACCTGCCCCCGAGCGCAGGGAAATGGGCAGAATCCCCGCTGCTGGAAGAGCCGTGCCGTAGGAGCACCAGGGGGCTTTCGCGGAGGGCATTCGGCCGCAGGCGAAGGGAAGCTCGGGTGCACACCGTCGCTACGGCGGGACAGTTCCTTGCTAGCAACGCGCACTTGGACCTGCTGCCCGCTAGCTCACAGCACACAGGTGTCTCGTCCCACAGCGGGAGCAAAGCACCCGGCACCACCCCTGTTGGGCGCCCAGCCCCGACCCCTGTGGGCTGACCCTGCAGACGGGACGGTTCGTACTTCAGACGTGCCCACTTTGGAGCTAGACGTGACCGGGTGCAGGAGACCCAAAGATGTCACCCACACGCTGGGGATGACGGGATGGGATTCACACACACATGGAAGCATCCAGAGAGAAGAAATTACATTAGCTGTGGATCAAAGAATGTTTTGCACGGAAACACTACATTTAGCATTTCTAATTAAAAACACACTAAGAAGCCCCGACTTTGCTGAGGGAAAAAATGATCTAGAAACGGAGTGCCGGAAAGCCCCAGAAACCATTAGGAAACATTACACTAAACTACAGCGACAAACACACCTTTGGTGATTCCAGAACCCAGAGCAACCCCAGAAGCCTGGCCACAGGGGAGAAACAGCAAACTTCAAGAAACATCCAACTTCGAAGAAAGCCCCATCCAACCACACGGCAGGTGTGGACTCTGCAGAGGCATGAGGCAGGGGCTCGCGGGGGGGG
>NC_048231.1:105920865-105955724 GCF_002007445.2 Ailuropoda melanoleuca | reverse complement strand
GGGGGAGACGTCCAGGGGCTCCCAGAAGTTCGCAGACCTGCCCTCTGGAGACCCAGACACACAGGAATGCCCACTCCCACAGGGTGGTACCCCTACAGAGGTCACTCGCCCAATGCCTCCTGCCTGCTCGCCACACGCACGTCCACAGTATGTGGGCTGGCAGGGGGGCACGCCCGCCACGCAGCCCTGGTTGGACAAAGTTTGTGTCCATCACCTCCACTGACCTCCCTCCGCCCAGAGACCCACACTCGGGGTCGGTCAGAGGCCACTGAGGCCGTGCTCCCTGATCTCCTTCTTCCTCAGGGCAGCCCCTGTGAATCCTAGCAGGGCAACACCCAGTCAGTTAAACTGTTAATACGGTACGAGGAGGGGGAGGAGGAGGTGTGGACAGAGAGATGGCTGGAGGTGAACCTTCCAGAAGCCATGCTTGGCCTTCGTGTTTGCCATCAGTGACCCAAGGGGCAGCAGGGGCAGGGCCCCAGCACAAAGACCGACAGCGGTGGCATGCAGGCAACAAGATGGGACATTGGCCCACAGCCTGGCCAGCACCCCCCTGGCACCCAGTGCTACGGAGGGGATGGCCACCCACGTGGCCGGTCAAGGCGCAATTGTGCTTCCCGCCTCGGCGCATTTCGGCCCACGGTCGGGGCTAGCGGCATCTGTGCTGACATAGAGCAGAGTGCTCTGTCACAGACAAGAGCCCAGTGTTCTCCTGGATGAGGACGGGGGCCTGGGGGGAGCCCAGCTCGGCCAGACCGCGCCCACCGGCCCAGAGCAGGCGGCCAACGGTCAGGGACAGTTACGTAACAGCCGCTCAGGAAGGAAGCATCCTTCAGTCCAGAGACTTCTCCCTCAAACACAGGACAGCCTTTAGAAGGCACAGCAGGACAAAGGAGGAAAGACCGAACATCTGCACGGGTGCTCACTGCCCCCTGCCCATCCCGGCTCCCGGGACCCGCGTGCAGGAGCCAGGACGCACAGAGCTGCCCGCCTGCTGCTCCGGACTCCACTGTCTGCCTGTCTGCAAGGGAAGGCTGTGTAGGGGCTGCACCTCTCCCCACGCCGGCCTGCGCTCAGGGGACCCCACGGAGACAACACCCAGCATTTCCTCCTCAGGGGGAGAGCTCGGCTCACAGGCCAAAGACCAGGCTCTTCTGGGCACCACATGCCGGGTCGGCCAGCAGGAAGGGGGCCCAACCTCGGGGCACACGGAGCAGAGATTTCCCACTAGATCCAGCCCTGCAGGCACCAGGCACCTGTGGCTCAGCCCCTGTGGGGAGGGAGAGCTGGGGTGTGGATTTCCCTATTTTGACATTAAAGACGGTTACTTTTCACCACTGTGTCCCTGACAACCCCATCCCGCCTGCACCGGGACCTGATATTTTGGAAGCTCAGCTGCAGTGAGCACACAGACACCTGTCTCAAAGTGGAAAACGGTCCCTCAAAGGACGTTTCAGGAAGCTGCCTGCGATAACCAGAAGACTGGGCACAGTGACGGGCGACCAGCACAGGTTCTGGGCCCGGGGCGACTTAATTCTAGAATCTCTGCAGCCTGAAACAAGGGAGCCGAAGTCCTGAGCTGGAGGATTTCGGGCAGCTTCCACTGCTACACAACTCATGGACTTTATTCCCAAGGAGCGTCTGGGCGTAAGGAAAACCGAAACCATGCTTCTACCAGCTTTGCTGAACAGCAGAACGCACACAGCTGTTTAAAAATCGCTGTTAGGGACCTGCCTGAGCTCAGGTGTCTCTGCCACGTGTCCAGAGACGGCAGCACAGTGCCACGGATTCCCTCAGGATGACAACGTCTGGCCAACCCAACGCCACGTGCTCACGATGGCGCGCACCGTGGAGCGTCTGTCTCAATGGCTCTGGGGAGCCTCTCTGGCTTTGCTGTAAGGGGTCAAGCCCTCGCTGGTCATAAAAGCCGACGACACATTTCAGGGGGTGCTGGGCAGGTGCACCGGTTGAGACCTGCCCGTGTCAGGGGCGCTGCGAGACAGGCATTTGGCCAGACGGCCCCCACGTGCCCGGCAGATGGTGGGTACGGAGAACGAGGTGGCGCCTACAGCGTGTGTGCTCGGCAGACCCCCTGCCTGGACACGGCTGCAAGGGAAGGCCAGCCCCGTGACACATGAATCCACGCCCTGTGCATGTTGGCCACACTGGGCCGCGGGCCGGCCGCGGTTGGGTTGGGGTCAGACCCACACTGTCCTTCCCGCCATGTGGCGTCTCGGCTCCGTGCGCGGGGCTTGGGCTGCTGCTCTGTGGATCCTGACGGTCGCGTCCCGCTGGCCCGACCCAAGTCTGCCTTCAGGTAAGAACTGACGCTGGGAATGTCCATCTGTCTGCCTTTTGTGAAAATCCTGGCTTTCCGGGTTAACAGTCCTGTCCTGAGTAGAAGGTGACGCCCAGTACGACTCACATAAGAAACAGGACGGGCCTCTGGGTGAAAGAGAACGTGCTGTGAGCGCAGATACACACGTCTGAACACCCAGAACTGTTGTTCACACGACAGCTCTGCAGCGCCGTCGGTGCCGGGGGCTGGCGGGGGGATGCTGCGCAAAATGATGAGTCATCATGGCAGCAGCGAGTCTCTGCCAGCTTCCCTGCTGTGTCCATCCTGAGTTTCCGCCCTCAGAGGCCTTACGTGGCAGCGAGTTCTCGCCATGCTCTGTGGGGGCCCAGGTAGGCCTAGAAGCCAGCCCTAGGGAGACACCCTACCTGCGCCCGAGGCGGGGACCCCCGCTGCCTGCGCCCGAGGCCAGGACCCCCACTGCAGACGCCAGGGTCGTTGACATGTCCCTCAGAGGTGCCGGAGCCAACTCCTTCATCTCCAGAAGGGGTTTTCGACGGCCCCTCGACACTGACTGGGAGCCGAACTGACAGCACAAATTACAGACCTGAAACGGTGTTTCCAACTTGACGAGACTTTCCCTGGGTTTCCTGTTTCAGAGACCTATTAATTATTCACGTGGACCCAGCCTCCTGTGTGGTGGGCTAGATGCTATCGAGCAGTTATTTTGGTAACTCGGTAAACAGAGCTTCATTCTTTGAGCCCTGGGTCTGAGATTAGCGACGTCCCCGGGGTCGCTCCTTGGGCCCTTGCAGGGCAGGTGGGAACAGGGGACCCTGCTCTGTGGATGGAGTGCCAGGCACTACACGGAGGGCAGTGAGGGTGGGCTCCGGGGGACGTGGAGAAACAGACCGGGAAGCCAGGACTAACAGAGTGTGGGACTTTGGCAAACCAGCAGCCCCCGTGAGGGGCCCCTCGGGCACAAGGCTCTGGTTTATCAGATGCAACGCTGGAGGACAACCGGCCTTCCCGCACCCCCAGGAAAGGCGAACCCCAAGGCAGGCCCTCCCCAGACCAAAGGCAGACAGTCACCTCCCTCCTCACCCAGGACCCAGGGACCAGGCCTCCGAGAACCTGGGAGACCTTGCTCCTGTGCACACGGAGGTGCCAGCCCCCCTGACGGTTGCAGACTGACCTCCCAGGCTTGGGACAACAACCGGGGTAGAAGGTGGGCCGCCTGGGAGGGCCCCGGAGTGCTGGCTGCTGTCGTCCTTCACAACTGTAGGTATGAACGCGGGAGCTCAGGAGAAACAGAACACGGGCTGGGGTCCTATAGGCCCACTCCACCACCAGATCGCTGAGCAACGCTGGGCAGGCAGCACACGGAAACGAGGGCGAGACCACGAGAACTCGGAAGGCTCTTCCGGCCCTTCAGTCTGGCGTGCCGGGCAGCTCCTTCCTGAGGTCACTGATGCTCCAGAAAAGGAGCAGGTCCTCCTCCTGGGGCCCGGCTGGGGCACTTCCATTCTGCAGAAAATGACTTCGATTTGATGGACACACTTAGAACTGAAAGTCTGGGAAATGGCGGCAAGAGTGGGGACAGCGTGTTTTTATCGGGCTCCCCGGCGCACGTGACAGCTTTCGTCTGAGCGGTAACAGTCTATCCCAGACCAGAGCCCACTTCCCGTGGACCCACCGGCCACAGCACGCTCGTGGGGTGCATGGCTCCCCCAGGAACTGCCTGCAGCGTGGCCAGGCTTCTGCAGAGGGAGGAGCGGGCATGGTGCTGGAGCCCCGCGTCAGAGGCTACGCTAAAATAACTCAGCACAAAATAAAACCTTGTGGTTAGTGTGCTTTCGCAGCAACTGAGAGACTTTTCTATTTTCATTTGTTTTATAATTGTGCACAATTTCTATTTTTATACCATTTGTGGTCCACCAACTGAAAAAGAAAACAAACCCCCCAAAACCCCCTTTGTAACTGCTTACCTCACACTTGCACAGACATAAATTCACTCTGCTGCAGATCCGTCAGAATACACTAAATTACTAATTTCTCACCCTGAGAAGTGCTGACGGGACCTGACATGTTCCATTGAGCACCATTTACTTTCTACATTTCACTTGTAAGGTGGGGGGGGGGGCGTTCATCCCGTTTAAACCCACAACGAGCCTCTTCCATTTGCCTTCACTTAATGCGAAATAATCTGCAAGGTATTTTAAATATTATTTCAAGTTTTGTTAATTTCTCCAAACACCACCCTGAGGCCCGGGGGGGGGGGTCCAGTGAGGGGGGAGCGGCAAAGGCAGGCGCCAACACCCTGAGATCCAGGGCGTAAAGGCCACCTTCCCTCATCCCCTGGGAGCCCTCGATTGCAGGAGCCGAGAACGAGCAGAGGCGGAGTCCTGTGCTTTGCATTTCAACACAAAAGGTGTTAATGTTTGCAGGCCGCTCCCCCAGTGCAGGACCCCCGCCCCTTGCTGCTCTAATTTCAAGAAATGGGGCCATTGCCATTACTCCTCTGGGGTCCGATCCTCTCTGCTCCTGGAGCAGCTTTATTTCCTCGGCTTTGAAACACCCTTCCCGTCTGCAATAGCGTACTTGTGTTCCGTGCGGCAGCAGCGGGAAAGAGAGTTAAGTATCTGTAGTTACAGAGCCCGGCTAATGCAGGCATTGTTTGACCTTTACCCACCGGGAAGGCGGGAGCTGAAAGCGTCCAGCTGGCTGCCGTGTGCTGACAAGCCACGCAGCCAAGCAAGTAGGTACTAATTGGCATCAAGCGCACGGCCACAAACACCACCCCGCACGTTCCCACCAATGCCACGCTGCTGATTGTCACCTGGGCAGAGGGCCTTTCTCGCCGGAGCTCCTGCCCTGGCAGGATTTCTGTTTATCTAAATGGCATAAAATAAAAACGCCGGTGCCCTGCTGAGCACCCTTCTGACTGGCCTCATTCCCCTGATGATGGGTTGGGGCCCATGGGGGGAGGAACTTGTCCTGCCCACCGCCTCGAGCTCTGGGCAGGAGAGCAAACCCGTCGGCATGCGGCTGCCCCAGAGTCCCACCAATGGGCTGGGCAGGAGGCTCAAAGCTTGTCGGGCAATGTTTGACAAAAGTCCACTGATGTCCACACAGCAGGCAACCTCCATGCCCACACACCCTCCCTGGGGTGAAGGATGGCGCCTTTGGGTTTGTGCATATGATCCCTGCGTTGTGGTTACCGAGGTGCCCCTAGAGCACCCATGACAAATGCTCCAACTCGAAAGTCAAGTGAACCTATTCCCCTCCCACTGTTTGGGGTAAGAGACCAGCACCCAGAGTCACCCCCGACACGTGGGCAGGAGACCCCAGCCCAGCCCCGACTGCAGGTGAGGTCTCTTCCCTGACGTCCTTGCGCCTCATAGCAGGTCCTCTATTCCTGTGTCCTGCTTGAGGAACCCCAAAGCACAGAAAGGGACAGACCCCATGTTGGGAAGCCGATGGCACCAGACGTTGGGCCCACTCAGGAGCTCCCGGCTCCGTGGTCTGTGTGGGCCAGCGACTCCCAGAACAGGGACCACACCTTGAAAACCTGTGCCTTTTAGAAAGAAGGAAGTCTTTAATCAACCACTGAAAATATCCAAATCGAGGCAGCGTCACGTAAACGGAATTCCCCTAAACGTTGGCCAAGGGGACCTTTCACTGGCTCTTCCTGATTCGCTGTTAGGCGATACCGGCTGATGGCCACCCAAGGCCGAGCAGAGGAGGGGAGGAGGCAGGCGTGAGGCTCTGGCAAGCAGGCACTGCCAGGCCATGCGGGCTGCTCTCCGTGGTTCTGACAACACTTATCTCCTCAAAAACAGAAAGTCTTCACGTCAGGATTATATTTATTTTCTTTTAAATTTGCTATTCCGAGACACCTTTAAAAAGGAGTAACACCCAGGGTCACATCTCCTAAGAGGCACAGAAGACGGCCCACCACTCACACTGCCTGCCGGCACCACCAGGAACGTGAGGCCAACCCTCAGGGCCTCCCAGCTTTCCCACGCTGCCCGAATCAAACGTGTCTGCCTGGGAATACGAGGGAACAAATGGCGTCTGTCTGGACAAGCAGCCTGAAGGCCTCAGCCACACACACGAGTCACAGGCCGCGGCCCCACCGAGGGGCACGGGCCTCCCGACCACGGCCTGGTGTGCGGACCACTCTCCGTGGTCTTTGGGACTCGCTGGAGGATTCCCATTTTCACACAAAGGCTTTGGGTCAGTGATGGCGACTGACTTTGAGCTGCGGAAGGAAGAGCCACGGCGACACCCCCCCCACGTCCCGGCCAGCACACACATCGAGGAGAAACACTCCCGTCTGTGCCCACGCTGCTGAGTACAAGCGCTTCGTGGAGAACAGTTTAAGAGAAAACAGGAGGAGTAGAGCCAGCCGTTGCCACAGCCGAACGAGCCCCAGGCTCCGCCTCTGCGCATGGGCGCGTCCCCGAGGGGACAGACCCCAGTACCTGCACGCTGGGGTGTCCTCCGGCTGACGCCTTCACAGCCCCCCGGCTCCCCTCCGTCTCATAGTGGGCTCTGTGGTGGGGCTTGGGCTGCACCTCGATCCTCAGCTCGTAGGGTCCCGAGCGCGACGGCAGCTGCCAGTCCAGGGCGGGGAGGGACGGGCTGAAAGGGAACACACAGGGAGTTACACGCAGACACCAAGCGCCTCCTCAGCGACCATGGCACCCACTCACCACGCCAGTGCCAGTGTGAGCACCGCACCACTTAGCATCTTACGGCTGACGTCCCGTCAGTGAGGACAAGAAAACCCAATGTGACTGTGACCATCGGCCACAGCCTGTCAGGCCTTCAGGACAAGGTTCCGGAGCAAGAGGGAAACATCTTCCACGCATGACCTTAAAATACTTTCCTTCCTTCATGAGAGGCCGACATTAACTACTTAACCTCCCTCATAAAACAGGTTCCAGAACTAACTGAAGGTCTTCCCAAAATCATCGAGGTGAGAGCCTGACCTGAGAACCGGGAGCACGCCTGCGCCCGCCCCACTGACCGGCCATGTGCAGGACTTCACAGTCGGGGCGCAGCTGGCCCCTTCTGCACGGTGCGTTCACAGCAACCCCAGCACAGCCCCTCAGTCCCGCCATCCGTACACGACACACAACAAGCTTCTAGTCAAGACCACAGGACATGGGTAAACCATGGACGCTGCATGATGTCACTTGTGTGAACTGGTTTACCATTTTGGCACAGACGAGGGTAAGGAAGGTGCGTGGCAGGGGCCAGATCCCGTGCAAAGAGCCCACAGGAACCACGTCGCCCTGTCACGGCACGGCAGTTTGCTGTAACAGCCCAATTTTACAGACGATGAAAGTGAGATGTTGCAAAAGGAGGCCATCTGCCACTTGAATCCAGGTCCCGCTCTCCCTACGGAGTACGCCTCTGGGTCTCACCCTTCAGAGGGATAAAGGTCGGCCATAAGAAGCTACAGGCCACAGGTACTGGCCGTGACGTCCCCGCAGGACCAGGGTCTGGCCCAGCGGCTGCCTCTCTGTGCCCAGAGCCGGTGTCCGAGGGCTCTACAGCCTCTGTCTACGCTGGGCATTCCTGCCCACTGTGCACATTTTGAGTCTGGTTTCGACGAGATAAAACCTGAGGCCCAGGGTCCCGCCGGCATGTCTCTCACTGTGTAGACAAACCTCAGGGGTCTCTAGAGAAACTGATCCAGTGACATGACCAATTAAGACTGGGACAAAGACACGTGCACGGGGGGAAACCACGTCTGCCCACGATGGGCCAAAGTCCGCGTGAAATGCCAGCATCGCTTCTAAGCGACTTACGGAGCAAACGACACTTCCTGACAAAGGAAACACCACGGGCGGTCACAGGCATCTCCCAGATGAGGTATCAGCCACTTGCCCGGCTTCCGGGGACACTGCCAGGCAGAAGGAAAAGGCCCTTCGGGAGCGCTCCTCAGGAGAGGGTGACGGCACCACGGGTCACTCCCCTCAGGCAGACAGAAACCGGGCGTGGGGACGCCTGACAGCGCGGCCGCTCAGAGCACCCCAGGCACGGGCCCTGTTCTGTGTGATCTCGCACACACTGTCGATCTCTGTAAAGATCATGTAACACCGTGAACAGAAAAAGACACAGAAGCTTCGGTCCCCCCGCCTCCCAGAAAAGTAAAACGAGAGAGAGAGAACAGAAGGGGGTGGAAGGATGGGGAGCCGGAGACAGTTCGGGCAGAGGATACATGCACTTGGATGTTACAGAGGAAGAAACCCACGGCAATACCACGATTTTGGCGCGCAGTGTGTGCGTGGCCTGGAGTTGGCACGGGCCCCACAGCGCCACAACCCACAATCAAAACGACTGTCTTGGCTGAAATTCTTCAGCCTGCGTTTGGTGGCTCCAGCACAGTGGCCAACTGTCCCCGGCTCAGAGACGAGGCCCGAGCCCGGAGAGATGCTGAGGCCCCAGAGCCCTGGCCCGCGGGCCCCATGACCCCTGAGGAGCGCCACCGCCATTGCTGCTGCCTGGCCTCAGCCCCAGCTCCTGGGTTTCCTGCTGAGCCTACACCCAGCTGCGAGTCGGTGTGATTCACACTCTGAGTGCCATCAGGAGGACATGGGCCGCGGACACATGACCGTCTGCGGCCATCCATGTGCACGTGCTTGTGCACACACAAGATCATCTGAAGAAGTCCTGTCCACAGCCGGGCGTGCATCTGTGAGCGTTCTCACAGAAAAGGAGTATGCTGTAGCGAAATGAAATACGTAATTGCATACCCTGGCTTTTTTTTAAATTGAAGATGTTTTTGGCATTTTAGCATATTGTTAAAAAATGGTTGGATCACAGCACCCTGCTTTGTCGCCATTGCTTTGTGCCCCACGGTTGGGCTTGGGGCTTATTCCCATCTGTGGCCACTATCCGCTCCAGACAGGTGAAGGTCACGGTGTGAGGTCCGGGCCGCCTTCCTGCTCATTTCCTTAGCCCAGATTCACAACCTCCGTCCAAGTGTGTGCACACTTGAGGCACCCAACACATCCCCACACGGCGCCTGGAGACACTCGGGGGCCCCGGTGACCTCGCGGGCACGGGTCTGATGGGCACTGATCTTTGCCAACGCTTCCCACCAAAGACCTCGCTGACGCCACATCTTCAGGGACACTAACACCGAGTGCAAAACAATCCATTAAGTATTAGTAATACTTGAAAATCACCTGTGAAAATCCCCGGAGCGCCCCACATCCATCTCTTTTACCAAAGAGAACGCGGACCCCCGGCCTCCAGGCCCAGCCCCCAGCCCCCAGAGAGCCTGCTCCGCCCCCGCTGACCGCCGGCGTCCTCACTGTCGTCTACTACGGCCAAGGTATTCACCCCTCCCGGCCTGTTCAGCGTGCGCGTTTTAAATGTAATGATTTCACGAGCGGTGGGATGTGGTCTTGTAAACTCCACGTGAAGGACACATTCATGAAACACGACACAGGACAACACTCCCGTGAAGGGACACAGAGCAGCCAAAGCTGCTTGTAATCTGAGGAGCCGACACATTTCGTCCCCAACGACAACGGGTCCAGGTCCAGCCACCTGACCTGGCACAGGGGGCTCTGGGAGGTCTGCAGCCACAAAGGTGCATGAATCCCTCCTGGCCTTTTCTTCTAGAAGCATCTATCCCAGGCAAGAGCCTGAGCGGCCCCCAGCAAATTACATGGTTCTCTTGAACTCTGGCGGGTTTTCTTGCTTGTAACGTGGCGATGCAGCTGATGCGACCTTGCTCAGCAGTGTGGACGGTTAACAAGGTGTTACGCAGAGACTCCAAGCACCCCGATACCTAGTTCTCCCCGAGAGCCCGCCAAGGTCCAGGTGCTGACAGTGGCTCATAGGGCCGGGGATGGCAGCTGAAGGAGATCTCTCTGCAACTTTCCGTGAATTTGGAATTCTTGCGAAACAAAAAGTTTTTAAAAAGCTCGGTCCTGCGTCACCTGGGTGGCTCAAGAAATCTCAGAGTCATGAGAACGAGCCCCAAGTCGGGCTCCGCACTCAGCATGGAGTGTCCTTGAGATTCTCTCTCTCTCTTCCCTCTGCGTTTTCCCCTTCCCCCTCAAAAAATAACAGAATAAGTAAATTAATTAATTTTAAAAATCCTCATCCTTGTGCTTGGGAAACAAAAGTTCAAATCCTGTACCCGTTACTACTGTCATCACCCCAGAGGAGGCCAGTGAGCTAGGGTCACACGTGGGCCCCATACCTCCCAGCCCTCTGAGTCAGTGCTGAGTGCTTGCTGTCTACACCCCAGAACAACGGCATCACTTCCCCACCTGGGGGTAGGGAAGCTCCCGCGCCAGCCGCTCGCCTCCCCTTCCGCTGGGAGTTCTGATGCCCTGCAAGTGGGAGACAGGTCCGGCTCCCACTCTGCCGTGTGCCAGGCCCCAGCTGACACTGCCCTGTGCACTGGGGCACCTCGTGTGACAGCACAAGGGAAGCGGGTCACAGTCTCCCCAGCGCCTCTTCCGTGCGTGGGCGAGGCCCCGCACTCCCAGTCTGAATCACCCTGCTCTCGGAGCCGCTGCCACCGCCCATTTCCCACGAGAAAAGCCTTTCAACTTTTACTGAACCTCTGTGTTCCCTCCACGTAGGAAAAGTGCAAAGGATTTTTTTAAATGCTTAGTTCACGGCATCTTGACACCTACATGCTGTGATCCGAAGTCAGAGAACAAGGTGAGTTCTGCCCCCGTGGGCCTGGCCACGGTTGCTGCACCCAGAGTGGCTGTCCCACATCCCCCTCGAGGCCCTTCCCGTCTGCCACTGCTGACCGCCAGCTTGCGCCTCACCTAGAGGGCTGCAGCCTTCGTCACACACCTGCATTCTGCACAAAATACCCATCTCATGTCACATCAATGCTGACCCCTAACAGGCGCCCAGTGGTCCCTGCTGCCCCGACCACCTCGCGGACAAAGCCAGACTCCACGTGGTGTCTGAGATTCCCTCCAGCATTTCTGTGCGGGGGACCGAGCACTTGGAGAAATGCTGAAGCCCGGGCGACCGCTGGCACCGGAGCTCAAAACCAACATGACCTTAATGACAACGGTGGCAGACCCTGCCCCAGGGCTCACAAAACACCTCAGACCTCATCTCAGTCCCACAGAGCAGCGGCCACTCCAGCCAGCACTCTGGGAGACCTGTGGCTAACAGGGCCAAGGCAGGACTCAAGATTCAAACCTTCTCAACAGTGACCACTGACACCCGAGAGGGACCCCAGACGTCTGCCTCCCAAGGGAGGCACACGTGCCATTTTGCCAAAACCCAAGGCCAAAAATCTGGCAAACCAATTCAGCACCAATCTGAGAAAACAAAGCAAATCAAAACAGGGAATACCCAGGACAGAAGAGCATGCCAAACGACACCATGGGGGCAACTGCAGAAGTCCAGCTGAGGGGGGGGCTGATAACTAACAGTCCCAGGATTCTAAGAACAAGTCCCCAGTTTCAAAGACACGCACTGCATACGTAGGTATGATGACGTGCCACCTGGGCTGTGCTGTGGGACGGCCTTCGGGGTCGGCGGTGGACGAGTGCCTGCGAGTCAGGGGCCCCTGTTCTGAGAGTCGCCTATGGCTTTCTGTAGTAGGAGGCAGAGCACAGTTCTCAAGGGCGAGGCGAGGAACGCTACCGTGGCCGCTGTGGTCGTCTGGGCTGGGGGGGGCACTGCCGTGGCTTGCTCTTCTTGTCATTTACTTACAGTTTAAACGTCTACAGCAGAGAATGTTACTTGGGGAACTGAAAACACAGTCAACTTTCCAAGGCTCCGCTTTCTCTCTCTCGCTCCTCACCAGCCCGGTGAGGCGCCCAATCTGGAAAGTGCCTTGAGCTGCAGTGTCTGAGGGCCCTCCTGGGATTCCCTGGGATGCCACGTCCACAGATTTTCCACACAAGCCACAGCACCCAGTGAGCTGATTCCAAGAGTCTGGGGATCACCCATTGCGCGAAGCTTTCCTGCCGTGGCAGACGCCCAGAGCTGAGGCGTGTCCTTTGCTTCAGTGGTTTGGGTAAAATCCCTTCACTTCTGAAGTTTCCAGGCCTTCAAGCCCATACAGACTTATCGCTCAGAAGAAAGCGGTAAAGGCTTTCATGAGTCCTTTTTCCTAAAGTAGCCGAGGCTGTGAACTCTGAACTTGGCAGGACTCAGGCCCGCCCAACGGAAGGACAATCAAAACTGAAGGAAAGCGATATTAGCGAAGAAACTCCACACATTTTCTCAGGGTCGGCGGCCAAAGGCCTCCCTGCCGCTCCGTTCTTTGTTTTGTTTCCCTCTTTTTGAAAAGGGGTTATCGCAGGGTTCTCAGGCCCTTAGACAGGGACTCTGGGCACAGAGGCTGCAGGGCAGGGGTGCGCCAGGACCACACAGGAGCGCGGCACAGGCCCACCCGCCTCCAACCCCAGCTCTGGGCTGAGAAAGCTCTTCCCACACGTGAGAGGTCGACCTTCCTGGAGCCCGGCTCCGAGTCCCGTCTGGAGGGCACAGGTGGGCCCACCCAGGACAAATCCTTGGCCAGGGATCCACCAGCCGTTCCCATGACTGTGAGCAGGCGCCCCTCCCTGGGCGCGTCCTCCCCACAGGGCCCACCATCCGTTCTGGGGGCCTCCCTCCCACCTTCCCACAGAACGCCCCTGAGGGAGGAGCCGGCTTTCCCTTCAGTGAAGAGTCTGCAGGGACAAGAGTGAGGAACAGACCTCGTATAGGACTTCACTCCCAGGGCCCTGGAAACTCTGAGGCCCTCAGGACTGTCGCCTCTCTGACTGCCTCCTCCACTCCACTGCCAAAGGTGACACTGTGCAGGACCTGCGGACAGGGCCAGCGGTAGGGAGGACGGCAGCCAGGAGGAGGCAGGAAAGGCACAAGGAGGCCAGGGAGGATGCCCTCTGCAGGGTCCTGAGTGAGCGGGGAGAGGCCCTACAGCTGTCTGCCCCCCGTCCCAGACCCCAGCCCCCCCGGCCGGTGATCCGTCCATGACCCCAGGACCCCTTCCAGGAGTCCTGTCCACAGACACACTGCCTCTTTGGCCCTGACCTGCCCCCATGCCCCGTGTGCGGGCTCAGCAGCAGGGCAGCCCAGGGAGGCCCCCTGCCCATCCTCCCCCTGCTCCCTGAGGCCCGGCCAGGCCTGTGTCTGTCTAATCAGGAGCACAACTCAAGCTCAGCCACAAACTGGGAACTTAGGAGGAAGCACAGCAAGGCCTCCGCACAGGGACTGTTTTCAACTGACGATTCAGTGATCCCCTCAGCATCCTTTGCTTTCAGGGGCCGCACTTCCCGGGCACGGAGACCTCCAAGGAGGCAGTGGCGTTCCTCCAGCTCCCAGGAACCCCATGGTATCCTTGCTCTGCACCCCTCCTTGCAAAGACACGCCTCCAAGCCTCCGAGGCCCTGCCGCCCAGACCCGCCTCCCCACCACGCATTCAGACGGGCGGGGGCATGTGCACAGAGCCCACCGCCAGCCCTCTGCCCTCCAGAAAAGCGCAGACCTCTCCTCACCACACAGACAGATCTAAAGACGCCAGATGTTCCTACAGTTCGACTGGGCAGAGCGGCTCAGAGAGACAGAAAGAGGGAGCTTTATCCAGAAATCCAGACTCAGAGGGAAAACAACCAAGAGGGAACCACTCAGGCTGGCGGGGGCTCCACCCTCACCCGGGAGAAGGTAACTCTGCATTCATACCTCCTTCCGCCTCTGTGCGTGCTGCCCCTGGGTCTCTGTGTAGACACAGCAGGGGTGGGGGCACTGGGGGAGGAGCATTGCAGGCACGGGGGCGGGGCCTGTGGGAAACAGAGCCCGGCCAGGCCCTGCACCATGCCACCAGCCCTCACTCCCCGGGGCAATGTCCACACGCCCCCGACTGTCCTCCCGGGCACGAGCGCTGCCTGTCGGTCACTATGCACATGAGCGCCTAGAGCACCAACACCTTTGTGCAGACACCCGCCACAAACCGCTTACGGAAACCGAGGCATCCAGAACCCAAGTCCACGTGCAACGGGGCACGAAGAAGGTGCAAAGTGGATTCTCCAACCAGGCGGCTTCTGCCTGCAGAGTGGCACCAGGACAGCCTACGGGGAACACCAAGGGTCACTCGATCCACTTAGTTCCAACAGGGGACCCGTGGCAAAGCCCCGACTGCTCGCTGGAGGACGCTGGGCTCTGCGACCGCGTGGATCAGGGCCTGTGCCGGCCTGCCATTCCAACCAGGGCCTCGAGCTCCTCACCCGCGAGGCACCCACTCTGCCTCCAGCAGCACTGAGCTCTTTGGCCCCGTGACCAGGCCTCTGGGGAAGGACATGCGAGGCTCTCAGGCCCTGGTACTGACCCCTTGACAGCCCTGGAGGGCTCTGGGCTCAGGTGGGAGCAGGGCACCCTTCACAGCAAACCTGCCCCACAGACAGTCACGGTCACTGTGGACAGTGACGCCAGGAGAAAACCAGCCATTTCCCTGTGGCGTGAGGATCCCCTGCACACGGCCACGCCCCGAGTCACCGCAGTGCCAGGGACAGATCATCAGATTCCGGCAACAGCCCCCTTCAACCTACAAGCAGCCCGGTCACCAAAGAAAGAACAGGACTGTCCATGTCCACAAACCTACGAAACAATCGTCGGGTAAAGGCGCACAACCGCCAAACCGCCACCAGCACCAAGCACGCGGGAAATGCTGTGCGCAATTCCCTGCCTCTTCGCTCCGCGTGTGATTCTGAGTTCCAAAGGAGAAGCAGCTCCTCGCAATAAAACTAGAAGCCCCTCCTCCCACCCCGGACTGGCAGGGGTCAGCGCCCCGCCAAATGGGGCCCAGAGACGCCCTGATGCCCAGGTCTGCACAGTGCTGAGCCAATCACATCCTGACACGTAGGGCTCCATGCACGCACTCTCCCGGGGCAGCATCCTCGCGCAGAAATGAGCCTGCCCCGCAGCCCATGTGTCCGCGGCATGCAGAGGACAGACCATCCGAATCGGAAAGGAGATCTGACGCAAGTTGCTCTCTTTATTGAAAACCAGCCTAATCCTGTGAGTCAAACCCCAGCTCCCAGAAGACGGTTCAGAACAATTTATACAAAGGCAAACCTGTCATGATTTATAAACACGCTCCAAGCAAGAGCCCAAGAAACATGGGCAAGTCAGTCCCACTGCTTTGCATGGAAGGTCTAGCCTGGAACCAGGACAGCCGGTCTCCTGATTCGGTCTTAACCCCCAGGGCAGACGCGCAGCAGTGCACACTTGGCGCTGGGGGGTGGGGGGGAACGACCCCTAACACATGCTTTCTTCGGAGGAAAATGAGCAGAAATCTCTGATTCGTCTGTGGTCACAGACACCGGGCGTCACTGGATGCTCCCTCCCAGCCAGGGCTCCTCACAGTTTGGGAAATCTCAGTCCTGGGGCCACATGAAGGCCCCCGGGGACGCAGGACACCCGAGCACAGCCCGGCCCCGAGCAGCACGAGGCCAGGCACGGGCAGACTCATAACAGTAACTCCTGCACTCAGATTAGTCTATGCAACGAGCCACGCTTCAGATCTCAGTGGTTTGACTTTAAAATCTGAGCACAGAGCCACAGAGTTCACATTATTTACCTCCTCCAGGGACACAGGAGGACTTGAGTTCCTTTCTCCTTTTCCTGGCTAATAACAGACACTCACAACATCACATCAGAAGGAGAGACAAGGGCCCACATCCTGCACACACATCCTGGGAAAAGCCCCGGAGAGGTGAACAGAAGCTCCCCAGCCTCCTGCCCGCCGCCCACCGCTGGAGCTGCAGTCCTCGGGCTCGTCTTCCAGGCAACGCGTCAGGACTTAATGCAAAGCACCTTTTCTAAGCGTCAGTTGTGAACTCTGAGAAACCAGAAAGCAGTTGCACACGACGTAAAGATATCTAAGTCTCTGAGAAGCCGCTCAAAGCTCAGACCTCTCACACCACGTCCTTGCAGGGCAAGCAGTACACACGCGGCCCTCCCCCGCCTCCCTGCCTCCGCACACGCGGCTTCCCCACCGCCTGCACACGTGATCCTCCCCACCCCCTGCACACTCGGCCCTTCCCAGCCCACCCCCCTCTGCACATGGGGCCCTCCCCAGCCTTCCCTCCTCTGCACACATGGCCCTCCCCAGCCTCCCCCCCTCCTCTGCACACGCGGCCCTCCCCAGCCTTCCCGCCTCCCACGCAAACACCAGCTGCCTCAGCAGTGGGGTCAAGGCTGACCTGGGAAGCTGGCTGTAACCACTGGCATCATCATCACAGAAACCCTCTCCTTTCTGAAGAGACTTAAAACAGAGAGCTTAAAATTCTGGGTTTTTTGGGGGGACTCTAAGTTGTCACGGTGATTTCTGTGCATTTCCCAAGCTTTAAGAACAGATGTATCATTCTGTTAAACTCCAAAAGAAATTTAAACTATAAAACTATGAAGTTCTATCAAATACTATTGTTAGTTTCACAAACAACATAATTTTTTCAACTGCAATAAGAATAAAGTATCATTTTTGACTGCTGTGGGCCTCTCAGAACGCTCTGCACAGAGGGGTCACCATAAACGCTGTATGGATAAAAAAGACCCCACAGTGAAAAGATCCTGCAGCATCCAAAGTCCTTGGGAAAGGCTAGCGCTGCACGTTTTCCTGGCAGGATGAAACCAGAAGCGCACGCAGTGACGGGAAGGGCAGACTGGTGACAAATTCTCCGTATCCCAGATGATAGAGATGTTCAGGACGTGGCACTGGGGTTGCACAGCGGAGACCCTGCTGACGTCCGCGGCGCTGGCAGGAGTGGGGCAGGAAGTCTGGTCGGGCCACCCCCGCCTGTGGGTACAACGCCCTGACCTCTCCTTTGACCCTGGCCCCAGCTGCCCCGGGGCACCAGCTGACAGGACCACAGGGGAACAGAACCAGGGACCAGGAAACACATTTCGATGTGGAACCAAAACAGGGGGAAAGGTTAGCTTCCAACCTCCTGAGGGAAGCTGGGAGCCTCTAGGGTTTTGTTTGCTCACTGAGCTCACAGGAATGTTAGGCGCCCGCTCCCCCCACCCCACCCCCACCGGGGCGCTCTGAGATGGGGGCAGATCCCCGGGACCACGCAATTACTGCGAAAACTCTGAAGACATAGACAGCAGCGTGCGTCCCGATTATAGAGTCAGACTCATCTGGTCCACACCCACAGTGGCCCAGCCAGGAACACCCGAGTTCCCGCAGACGCCCGGCTGAGAAAGAGCCTCCAAAGAGGCGACAATGGGGCCATTGTTAAAGGCATCCTGCCATCCTCATGCAGATGCGAAGCTGAGCACTCTGGGCTGAACTGCGTCCCCCCAAAATTCATGGGTTGGAGTCCTAACCCCAGGACCTCAGAATGTGGCCGTGTTTGGACACAGGGTCACGTTACCGCGAGGTCCCTGGGTGGGCCCTGCTCCAGTGGCTGGTGTCCTTGCAAAGGGGGGACATCCAGACACAGACACAAGCACAGAAGAAACGCAGCCGTCTGGGCCTCACAACGAGCCAACCCGCGGGCGCCCTAACCTCTGGCCGTGGGAAACAAATGTCTGTTGGGTACACTGCGGGCCTGTGGCACTGTAACAGCAGCCCGAGCACAGACCGACACACAGGGCTGACTGGCATGGCCACATATCCCCGTGCCACGTTTACCACCTGTGGTCTTGACCTCAAGAGTCCGGTGAGGGCCCCTTACGAGTGCCTACGGCCTTCATGGGCCATGAAAACGCAGGTGGTAGAAAACAGCACCATGTGAGCCTCTGTGCTTGAGATCGTTAGCTTTGAGATATTGGTATTTTTACTTAAAAATTATGAAAAAAGTACAGTGGGCATAAACTGTTCTTAAAAATTTTTAAATGCGGGCCGCCTGGGTGGCACAGCGATTAAGCGTCTGCCTTCGGCTCAGGGCGTGATCCCGGCGTTATGGGATCGAGCCCCACATCAGGCTCCTCCGCTGTGAGCCTGCTTCTTCCTCTCCCACTCCCCCTGCTGTGTTCCCTCTCTCACTGGCTGTCTCTGTCTCTGTCAAATAAATAAATAAAATCTTTAAAAAAAAAAAACAAAAAAATAAAAATGTTTAAATGCTTCCAAACAGGTTTTTTAAAATTCCCACGTTCATGACGGAAACCCAGGTGCTGAGATATGTTTGTTTGGATGAGACCTGTGACTATACCAGCCTCTCGAGCTGTAGGGTACAAAAGCGTCAGTTGGGATAGAAATGTGGACACATCCTAATGCAAGTCAACAGAAACCAGGGGTAATCCTCGATTTCTTGTTTCCTCTTAACGGACTCCTGGTCTACACGTCATGCCGCTAGAAAGTCTGACTGTCTGATTGCTTTAGAAACTGTCAGTCTCACATTGGGTTTTTGCCGCAAACTGTCTGACTGCTTTAGAAACTGTTAGTCTCACATTGGGTTTTTGCCGCAAACTTTCAGAAGGTTTATCTGGGTTTGCCCAGAACCTGTAACCCAATGACCCCCGAGTCACAGGCTCTCACTGTGGAAAAAGGCTCTGAGCAGAGCCCAGCAAATTCGGTATTGAGTCACCCTGCCAACTGGCTTTCCCTCCTGCATGATGCACAAGGCTGGAACCCACGGATCCCTCTCCCCAGTACGGCTTCCAGAAGGCTCTCCAAAGAAAAAGGGGCAGGAAGAACCAAACGCCAAGCCCAGGATACCCGGTACCGCGTGCAGAAGCATGTTTGCAGCTGTGCGTGCTTCCCAGGGGGCGGGGGGCGCACCCCGCGAGGAGAGGCACGTTTCATGCCTGATAAAAATCCTGGAGCAGAAAGCACTCTGCCAGGGGTCATTAGTGGCCCACCTGTTGGGAAAGCTGTTTAGTTAAAAATAAAAACAGTGGGCTGAGTAAGTGGACCCAGTGGAGTGGCGGCAGCCTGCACACGACGAGAAAGAAAAATCAACAACCCAGTCCGCGGTGCTGGGAACACGCTTGAGCTCTCCGTCGCCAGACTGCCGGGGAGCGGGCGCCCATCTCCTGGGACGAGGCGGCATGTTGTTCTCCAAATGCGGGCAGGGCCGACTGCGGGGAGCAGGGCTCGCCGCCCTGGGGAATTGCTGAGCCAAGGCCCCATCTGCACCCGTGCGGTGATAGCAATTAGGCGGGAGAAAGAAAGCGGGTGAGCGGCAGAGGCGAACACACAAAGAGGAGAGGCGTCATTTGGTTTTATTAAAAAAAAAAAACCCAAAAACCTGAGTGCACGTGTGCACAAGCCCTTGTTATGGGCTGACTTGCCCCCGCCAGAATTCACGTGCTGGAACCCTAACCCCCCGCACCTCAGAATGCGGCCTGATTCGGACACGGGACCTTGAAGGAGGTTACTCAGGGAAGACAAGGTCTTTAGGGTGTCCTCGTAAAAAGGGGGGTTTGAAGACAGGCCCAGGCGGGGAGAACACCGCATGGCGCTGAGGCAGGGATGGAAGGGTGCTTCTAAAGCCAGGGGAGGCCGACGCTCCACACCGAGCCCGAAGCTGGGGAGGGCTCGGGAGGAAGCAGCCCCCCGAGCGCCTGCATCTGGACCTCCGCCCCCAGGCCAGGAGAACCCAGCCCCACAGCCCACAGCCTCGCCACGGGCTTGCCGCGCTCACCTGGTGTAGGATGTCGGGGACCGGGGCCTGGCCCACTGGTACGGGTGCTGCGGCACCGACAGGTACTGGTCGCAGAAAGCCCCCTTCCGGATGTGCTGGAAGGACGGGAACTCTTCGGGAAGGAACTCGGACGTGGGCGGCGTGGTCCCCAGGTCCTCGCCTGCTGGCTCCACCTTGAGTGCCACCGAGGGACAATGGTCTAGGGTGGTCTTGCGTGCCTTCACGGGGACGCCGTCCAGCTCCAGGCTGCTGTCGGTGCTGAGGGCGTTGATGGCGGCCACGATGGCGGAGCTGGTATACTGTGTGCTGTTGCCCAGCCAGGTGTCGTCGGTGACACTGACCCGCGGCGAGCTGCGTGGGGACGGCGTGGGCGAGTGGTGCGGGGAGCAGGACAGCTGCCGGCCGTTGAGGCCGTATTTCCTCTTGTTGCAGGGAGACGAGGGCCGGGACGTGCGGGCCCCCAGCCAGCTCTCCTCCGTGACGCTCGTGCGGGGCGAGGTGGAGGGCGAGTGTCTGGGGGAGCCGAGCAGGCCGCAGGCCCCCAGGCCACGGGGGAAGCCCTCCTCGGGGTCCGTGGTCTTGGGGGACACACAGGGCGACTGCCACGGGGACGTCTGCGGGGATGCGTAGGGGTACGAGAAGTTGGACTCGTAGGACGAGGCCTCAGAGTTGCAGCTGCGGGAGGACAGGCTGCTGGCCGGGCTCAGGCAGGAGGGGTCTCGGTAGGCCTCCAGGTTGGGCAGATTCAGGGTGGCCGTGGACGGGGGCCGCTTGGAGCTGGGAATGACTTCTTCCACCGCCACATCGTGGAAAAACTGGTTGTTACCATGGTGCAGTCCCATGTAGGAGGTGATCTCGATGCGAGGGCTCTCTAGGGCGGGGGCCCCGTTGGGCCTGACGTGGCTGGAGGGGAGAAAGTAGCTCGAGGGCCCGCTGTCCACCGGCCCACCGTAGCCCGGGGGCTGACTTGCCGCGGCGGCCGGCATGCCTGGGGCCGAGGTCTGCAGGTCGTGGCACGGCGCCGGCAGCGAGGGGTGAGCCGAGCCGGGAGGCAGAGCAGAGCTGATGCTAGAGGGTGCATAACTATAGTGTTCTGGAAAGGGACAGAAAGGAAGACGGCGTGAGGGGCCAGTCACCAGAAAACACACCCACAGCTAGTGAGCCCGTCGGCACCACACACGCCCAGGCCTGGAGCCCAGGACACTTCCGCTGAAACGCCACTCAGTGCTGCTCCCAGTTTCCCTCCTGGCCCACGAGGCCCGGGGCCACCCTCCCTTCTCCGCTCTCCAGCACAAGGGCACCCACTGCCCCTCACACCAGCCTCGGATTCCGCGGGCTTCCCTCTGCCCCAAGGGTCCTGCCTCTACAGATACACCCCCTCCCTCCTTCCCTCTGCTCTTCCCTCAAACACCGCCCTCCCCAGCCTTCCCAGGTTTCAGTCCCCAACCCAAGGGCCACCTCACCCTCCCCAGCTGATCTCTTCCTCAACACTTAGCATCCTCTTGTCCATCATCTCTCTCACCCGGAGAAATCGAGTTCTGTGAGGGCGGGAACCCCTGCCTGCCTTTGTTTACTTTACTTCACGGCTGTCTTCAGAGCCGAAGACTGTGCCTGGCACGTAAAAGGTCCCCAATTTGTTAAACAGACGGATGGATGGACGGATGGATGGGCAGGTGGGTGGGTGGGTGAGTGGGGGGATGGGTGAATTTTAGCTATAGAAACCTGGACATTTAAAGAGATTTAATAAGCTAATCACAGTCAAGTTGCCTTAACCAGTAGCTACAAAGAAAACACCTCGAGGATCAGATAGAAACACAGATTCTGGGGTCTCTCTCATGTAAATTCTGACAGTAGTTCAGGGCCTAGGAATCCCTGTTTCAGGGGGGAAAAAAAAGCAGAGGACATTAATACACAGCTAGATTTAAGAATCATTATATGCTAATTATAACCTCAATAAACTATATTTTAAAAATCATTACTAGTGTAATTAGTAATTTTCAACAGAAAGGCCACATTTCTGGATTTCCTATTTGAAAAGACATTTGACAACATCTTGGTACCTCATTACTGAGCACCAAGAAGGGCGTATTCCAGGTCTCTAAATAATGCACGAGCACATGGAAACCGGACACCGGCCCTGGGTTAGTGCACTGCCCTGAAGGGATGTGGTTCCGTGACAGGGCGCCCTTCCGCGGCGCTGTGACCAGAAACCCACACAGACCAACCATGGAAATCAAGGGTCTTGGAGCGCTGGTTCAAACCCCACTGTGTTGACGGACAGAAGCGGGTCTAGTGCCCCAAACAGGTGGGCGTCTGCCTCTGCTAGCACTCATCGCCAGAAGGAGCCCTTCCACCACTCTTGGCCATCAGGCTCTCACAGTCCTTGCTTCCACTGCTCCGAACGCCCCCCAGGAAAACCGTCTGCTATTCCCCAAACGCCTTTCTTCCTCCAGGCCCCTCACAGGTGGCCTGGGAGAGCGCACAGGACCGCCCCCTTTCCAAGAAAGCATCAGCATTCCAGATGCTCTGCCTCATGCCAAAACGCCCTGGGGGAGAGAGCCCTGCCCAGGGAGGAGCTTCAAGGGCCAGGAAGCGGTCCCCTCAGGACCGCTGTGCCTGCAGGAGCCCTGGAGCTCACGCCCACAGAGACCCAGCTGCCCGTCTCCAGTCGCGGCCCCCCCCCCCAGTCTGCTCCCATGGACCGCGGGCGAGCAGGACCCCCGACATGGAGCGCGAGGAAAGGACCAGGCCCTGGGTTCCGCAGGGCAGGAGGCGGGCCGCTGGGCCTCCCACCACCGGCTCCTGTGCTGCCAGACCTGGGACTGTGTCCCATGCTCAATGACGCTCGCGGCATCCCCATCACACCCTTGCACACTCGCTGAGGGCCTGAACACAAACACTGCCATCAAAAGTTTAAAATTACAATCTTTGTAAAAATCAAACAAGGAGTTAAAAACCCAGGAAAGGTACTTTGCAGAGAAGGTCAAGTTTCCTCAGGAAGAGGTGGTGCAGTCTGCGGNTTTTTTTTTTTTTTTTTTTTTTTTTTTTTTTTTTTTTTTTTTTTTTTTTTTGGGAGGTACGGGGGAGGGGAGACAGGGCAAGCAAGACCCACAGAAGGTAGGCTGATCCTTGGGAGGGCCTGCCCAGCGCAGGACTTATCAGGAGCTGCAGGGGTCTGAACGCTAATCACCATTCCCTCAGTGAAAGGCGTCCGAGAGATTCACCTCCCCCAAAAGTTACTCATTTCCAGCCGCAAGCACGTTAGTGCTCTAGGTGCACGTGCTGTACATACATGTATTTTCACACACACACGCATCTCCACGTGTGTGCTTCAGACACGCACGGGCACACGCGTCTCCACGCAGGCTCCGCACACGCACGGGCACACACGCATACGTACGGCTACGGCTCACGCATGTACAGATGTTGACCGGTCTGACCGGCGCAGGGCACGG
The DNA here is from genome assembly GCF_002007445.2 of Ailuropoda melanoleuca. NCBI lineage: Eukaryota > Metazoa > Chordata > Mammalia > Carnivora > Ursidae > Ailuropoda > Ailuropoda melanoleuca. The sequence goes on along the minus strand of NC_048231.1, from coordinate 105,932,367 downwards.
CAGGCTGGCTGTGCGCAACGCATCCCGTCATCACGTGACGGTCATTCTTATCAAGTGACCGATACTGAGAATATTAATAAAGCGAGTGTGAGTTCATTTTACACATGCAGAGAGCAGGAATTTTAGGATGTAGACTTCAGCAGATAACTTTATTATGTCTGGCATATAATTAGGCTTGAATTAAAGAGAAGTCCGGGGCGCCTGGGTGGCACAGCGGTTAAGCTCCTGCCTTTGGCCCAGGGCGTGATCCCGGCATTATGGGATCGAGCCCCACATCAGGCTCCTCCACTATGAGCCTGCTTCTTCCTCTCCCACTCCCCCTGCTTGTGTTCCCTCTCTCTCTGGCTGTCTCTATCTCTGTCGAATAAATAAATAAAATCTTTAAAAAAATAAAAAATAAAATAAAGAGACGTCCGCCTCCCTCCGTCCCTGGCATCTGGCTCACGACCGGCCACAGACCCCCGCCTTCTGGGCCGCCACGTGTGCTGGCATCGGGAACAGGAGCTTTTCCGACAGCCGCCCGTGCAGGCGACACACCCCTTTCTGGCCATCGCCAGCTCCTCCTGCACCTGGGTGAGTGCGGGGTCTGCCGATGTCCCAGCCCAGCCCCTCCTGCTCTGTCTGCCCCCAGCACACCAGACACCACCTCCGCCAGTGCGGCCATCACGCCGTGCTGGGCCCACCGAGAGAGAATCACCATGCCGCTCTGCTGTGGTCACAGCTCCCCTTCGGCTTTTCGGGGTGGATGACACACCCTGGGGGGCCCCAAAGAGCCCACAGGCACGAGGGACTGTGCCTTCTCCGGACGGGTCTCTGAGCAGCAGGTATGAAGTGTGCGGCCTGCCTGCCCCTGAGGGACTCTGACCTCGAGCCAGCAACGTCCTAACGACAGGGACAACCTCACCAGGCCCTCCCAGATGGACGAGGCCTCCCCAGGCCCCGGCCCACCCCCAGCTGGCATAAACACACTTACTGTGGGCCCTGCGTTCGAGCCCCTGTACCTGTGTGAGGCACAAGGACCTAGCATCTGGCGAAGAATGTGTTTCCATGTTGAAGAGAAACCACCAAGTACAGTGGACAAAGCACGCGGCATGAGGTTGACAGGGAATATTAGAGGCCATCGTGAGTATCAATGAGTGTCATGAACCCACGCCCGCAAGGAGCCTGTGATGCCTCTGCGATGGGCCCCCAGGCCTCCCCAGCTCCCAGGACTCTCTCAGGTTGTCTGGACCTCCAGCGAGGTTTAATGGACCAATCCCCGCGCTTCCTTCCCCAGTTAAAAGACTATCACGGGTGTCTACAATTTATTTTAAGAGATGGGGCGCCTGGCTGGCTCAGCTGGAAGAGGGTACAACTCTTGGTCTTGGGGTTGTGAGTTTGAGTCCCCCATTGGGAGTAAAGGCTAGTTAAAAATTTTAAAATCAACTTGAGAGCGAGAGAGAGCTGAGCCCACAGTTGCACTAACATTTGTTGGCAGGACGGTAATCCCATGATTTAAAAAACAAATCCTAGCAATCAGAAGAGCAGGTCTGGGGGTTCCCCACCAGCTGCCCACGGGACTCAGCCCCTGCTCCTGGGTGCCCGAAGCCCAAGGGTCCAACTGCACAGGGCGGTGGGGGCGTGGGGGGGGCACTGGGGGTTCTGGGTGCAATGGCAGAGTGAGGCGGGTCTGACCAGTGTGTGTGTGAGCACAGTGTTCTCTAGGGCCCGAAAGACAAGGGGTGTAGGGCAGGAAGGGCCCCCCGACTCTCAGAACATCCTAAGAGCGGCCTTTATGTAAACCAGTCGGTCAATAATCATAATTCAATAAGAAAAGAAAAAAACATAAAGCTTTTATTAAAAAAAAAAAGATTCACCTAAAGCGTGACTTTTCCTTAATCAAACAAATTACAAAATGAAAACCTTAAATGCCTGATCTCCATTAGGAACGCTCAACCGAAGAGTTGGGGGCTGCTGGGTAATAAAGGTCCCTCTCCTAGAACAGACACACATACAAGGGGGAGGTCCCAGCTCACCCAGGCGGCTCTCCCTGCCCCTCCCTCCTCCCTCCCACCCGGTTTGCTTTCATTACCCACCTAAACCGTATTCAAATCCGAATTACTTCACTATTCAAAGGATTACATTTACACAGAATGAAAACACTTCCAGTGTCCTTCTGAACAATCCCGAGACTTTCGGCTGATTCACGTCACCTCGGGAGCCACTGATGCACTCGACACCCATCAGGGTCACTTTCCGCCAACGTCTTCGGAGCCTGGCTGTCTGCCAAGGAGCGTTCATTAAGTTACAGCGCTGTTGAGCACGAAAGAAACTGCCCCAGTTCACGCACGGATCCTGCGAGGTGTATTCGAAACGGTTCACCACGCTAACCGGGAGTAAAAGTGTGGCTCGTCCTCGGAAGACGCGACCGGCCCCTGCCTCCTGGTTCTCACACGTCCACCCTGGAGTCGCAAAGCCCCGGGCAAGGTGCCCTGGGGACACGGGGCCGGACACCAGGGTGGGTGGAGGATGCGTGACGTGGCCAGACTGGTCCAGCGCTCGGCAAACCCACACCAGAGTTGTCAGAAGGGTTTCGTCTCATGCGGAGAAAGAATTTATTTCAGAACCAATTTTGTCATTCCTGATCCACCACCAAAAAGGTGTATCCACGTCCCTTCTCCCGAAGCCAACAGCATCTGGGCATTACTGGGGCTGCGTCGCCCGGCACCTGCCCTCCGCGGGCCCTCGTGGCACGCAGATGCAGCAGGCCTGGCTCCCCTCATCTCCCACAAACCGAGATGCCCCGGCCCGGCTTCTCCCCTCTGGCACCTGCTGGGGTTGACCCGCACGCAGGACACGAAGCTGGACGTCCCGAGAAGCTGGGGCGCAGGGTCCTGTCCTCCAGGATGCCCGAGTGGACGTCCCCCCCAGGGAAACCACGCGGCTACCAGGCGGCGGGGTGAGAATTTCCCAGGTAGTGGAAACAAAACAACACAAAACCGAAGCACACTCCTGCCCAGAGCCTGCTGCCGGGCGCTGCTGACACGGAGCACGCGGAGGTGTGCGTCAGTGGCCAGGGCCGCTGTGGGGACACACTGAACACGGGGAGCCACGGGGGGCCCAACAACCTGCCGGGAACAAGCTCTCTCGGGCCAGGAGAATGGCCGCATCACGGCAGCACACGCTACTGAGGCTTCCAGACACAAGCGCACCTCGCCTTCCGTCCCGGCCTCGGTCCAGCCCGGTGCCCCCACGTAGCAAGCCTCGCGGGGGTGCCCTGACGGCGCCTCTGCACACGTCTCGTTACCTCAGGCCTCCACCTTCTCATTCCCTGTTTTTAAGGAATCAAAAAACATCCGAGTTGTCACCAGCTACCGCGTTCCTTTGATGAAGACACAGATTAAAATGTCCTCTACAGGTCACCACCCAGATGGAGCATCGCTGGAACCCCGGGACAAAAGGAGAGGGTGCGCTGCCCAAACAACGCACGCAGACGCCTGTCCCGCAAGCGGACGGCACGCCCCAAGACCCCTGCTTGGGGACAGGGCCCACTCCCAGGGCCTCCCCAAGCCCCCGGCACCAGAGACCCCGGGTCTCCTCCCATCATCGTCCCACTGCTCTGCAGAGACTCAGGAATAAAGGTCCCTCCAGAGACGTCCCCTGTCTACGTGAACCGCGAGGGGCTGCCCGTAGTGCCCACTGCAGACCTGCCGCCTCGGGGCGCGAGGTGGCCTGTCTGCTGGGGACGCTCCAGCTCCGACCCAGAGGCCTGGCCAACTTCCTCCCGAGTTGCCAGGGCGACAGCACTGGCAGCTTTGGGGCCAAAATAACTCAGAGCACAGGAGCCCGGGTGGGAAGCAGGGCCACGCCCGCCTCCCAGCCCACAGGAGGCAGCTACTTCCTGAGACCGAAGGGACGGGCCTCCTCGTCGCCGCCTCTCCGGAGGGACGCCCTCTGCCCAGCCAGCCTCCTGCCCCGGGGGACGAGGCCAGTGGCCTCAGGGACTTGAGGAGGCCCTGGGAGTGCAAACAACACTCTTGCCCAGCCCTGGGGCAAATTATTTCAAACATTCTCTTTTCTTTCTCTCAACTCATGGTTACTATTTGCACCTGCCGAGCGCTGTGGAAGGAAAGGACTCCAACCTCTGAAGCACGGGGAAGACACAACCCCTGGGGGTGCCACAGGCCCAAGGGGGGCACGCAGTGATGGAAGTGACTGCGTGCGCGGTGGTGGGTGCCACTCACAGCCCCGGGGGAACCGTAACAGACACCAGTGGGCACGGCTACTGTGGTCAGGGCTTCCGGGTCCTTAGAGCGCCGGTCCCCGTGTGTGGTATATAAGGCTGTGTTACCTTGCTTCACGGCCCAACTCCGTGTGAGTCACCCGTTCACTTATTTATATCCAGACTCATTCCAGAAATAACGAGAAGCCGTTTCTATCGTCCATTAAGGCCTGGAGAATTTAATGTAACAACTTAACACAGCAACGTGATAATTAGCTTAATGTTTAGTAATTACAATACAATACTATAACTAATAAAAACAAAAAGAAAGGGCATTACTAATAATTGCCAAAACCCGGACGCAACCACAGAACGTCCATCAGTGGGTGATGGATCCACACGCTGTGGTCCATCCAGACAATGGGATATTACTCAGCACCAAACAGAAACGAGCGACAAGCCACGGAAACGACAGAGAAAACCGGAGTGCGCATCGCCAAGTGCAAGACGCCCGTCGGAAAAGGCGACGTCCTGTGTGACTCCAGCCCTCAGACGTTCTGGAAAAGGCAGAACCATGGAGACGGTACAGACCGTGGGGGCCGGGAGCTGGGGGGGAAGGAGGGACGCAGAGGCCGAGCGCGGGGCATTTCTAGCCCTAATGTCCGCTGTGGACTGTGGGTGAGAATGGTGTGTCCATGAAGGTCGGTGCAGTAACAGGTGCCCCTCCCTGGGCAGGTGTTAAATGACTGGGCGGCTGAGCTGCGTCAGGGCAGGGGTCTAGGGGAGAGCACTCTACCTTCCTCTCCCTTCTGGGGTGAACCCAAAACTGCTCTTAAGAAATAATCTTAATAAAATGAATACCACTCACAAAAATATGTTAAAAAAATTAACGTTTTCTAGCAAGTTCTACCACACAAGGAGAAAGAGTCCTTTCTTTCTCTGCCTGGCCTCCTCTGCCCAGAGCTGCCTCCAAGTTGCCCGAGGCCTCCCTTCCCCCAGAGCCTGGTGAATGCTGGGCCCCAGGTGCTCATACCCTGGAGGTCTTCCTGCAGGAGGCTTTCACTGGACTGAGCTCCCCTGGGAGCCTGGGGATGGGGCACCGACTAGGCTGAGATGATTAAAAGCAGCCTTAAGAATGTTACTGGCTCCCAGTCAGTCAGTTTGGAGCAGCCATTCTGGGAGGCACAAGGCGGTGGTGAGGCCCTCCCTGCCTCTGGGAGCCCCTAGTCAGAGAAGCCACAGAAAGCTGTGCTCTGTGCAAGCCAGCACGGCAGCAAGCCTGAGGACGCAGGAACGGTCCCAGGGACCCATGGGGCCCAGGACAGCAGAGGGAGGCCTGTCCAGACGGTCACACAATACAGAGGTCACAAGCACGGCCCACACTTTGACCGCGCACCTCTCACTACAGACGCTTGCTAAGTGGACTGACACGGGGATGAAAATCTTCTGATGGACGTTCCTAGGGAGCGCGCAGGCAGCCGGACCCGGGCAGGAAAGCAAGAAGGCCTCAGGGACCATTTCTCCACTTCCATCCCAATCTCTCCCAGACAACTGCCTTGGCTCCCGCCGACCCCGGAGGCCTGGAGACCCACAGCCGCCGAAGACGAAGACGGGGTACGGATAACAAAGTTCAGGCAGCCTCTGCCTGGCTGGAACGTTTATTTTTTAAAAATGAACAGGACGTTACAGATTTTAAAAGAGGGGCGGTGAACGACATGGAAAATATTATACAATCATCACAGCCATGCCCTGGTGTGCGAGCCAAGTGTGCCGCGGTCAGCTTCCTCGCTTCTCCGCCACGTGGGCAGGACAGAAAGGGGGGCGGCGCTGGGGTCTCCCCACCGGACCCACCCCGCAGACACCGAGGCCTCCGAGCTGGCTGGAATTATTCAGTAGTTCGTGCCCTTTTTCGTCTACTCCAGAAGGCTGGGGGTTTCGTGTATCTGTTCTTTAGCTGAAACCTTTATTTTTGCCGAGAAGAGAAAATGAAAGAGACAAACGCTCTGCGCCCCTGAGGGCTGGTTCCCCTAGACGCTGCTTCTGGGAGGGCCAGGGGCGGGAGGTTGCTCAGGGACAGGTCTGGAGGGGCTCTGTGGCCCTCTGCCCTCTGGCCACGGCTGCTCACCACCTGTCCCTTGACAGTGTCCAAGTCCAGGGCCTTGGACACTCGTGTCCCCTGGCATCAGCAGCACTAGCAAGCACCCTGGAGGAGACACCCCTCCAGCAGGACCGCTGGACAGACCCCACACACGCGTGACCCAGAGGCAGGGAACCTGACCTCTGTGACCCCGAAGTCCATATATATATATATTTTTTTTTAAAGATTTTATTTATTTATTTGACAGAAAGACAGCCAGTGAGAGAGGGAACACAAGCAGGGGGAGTGGGAGAGGAAGAAGCAGGCTTCCAGCAGAGGAGCCTGATGTGGGACTCAATCCCATAATACCAGAATCACGCCCTGAGCCGAAGGCAGGCACTTAAGGACTGCGCTACCCAGGCGCCCCCCAGAAGTCCCTATTACAGCCGCTGGGCAACAAACCTGAACATTGGCCTTTCCCAGCCACCCACAACTCCCCATTACACTCAATCCCTTTTAGTAGGTCCCCCAGTGCCCTGGGGGCAGGGCACCCCCACCCAAGCCACCCCTGCCTGGTTCCTGTACCCCCAGGCCCAGACCCCTGCACCCCCCTGCAGGGGGGTGGCCTGCAGCTCTGCACCCTGCACCCCAACCCCAGACACCCCCCACGCCTGCACCCCCTGATCCTGCAGGTTGGAACCGCAATTCCACTTCTGCACCCCCTGGGCCCTGCACCTCCATATGCCGCACCACCACCCCCCTCAGGGTCCTGCACCCTCGGGTCCTGCACCCCGGAGGTCGCGCACCTTCCGGCCCTGCTCCCTGGAACATAGCAACCCGATGGCCCTGCACCCCTCGCTCGTGACCCCTCCCCCTCCCCAGGCCCCGCGCGGACCCACCTGGGGCAGCGGCGGTGCCTTCGTCGCTCTGGTTAAACTCGAAAAGGAAATCGAAGTCGAACTCCTGGTCCTCCTCCAGCCCCGTCATGTTGGGACGGGCCAGGTCGGTGTTGGGGTCCGCGGAGGGGCTCGGGGTCCAGGGTCTGGGGTCAAGGCCCCGGCCGGGTCAGGTCTGGGTCTGGGGTGAGGGGGCCGGGGTCCTGGCCCAGTTAGGGGCCGGGGCCCCGGGTCAGGGTCGGTCGGGGTCGGGGTCGGGGCCCGGGTCGCGGCCCCGGCCGCGGGCACCTGTGGTCGTGCCGCCTCGGGCTCGGCTGCGCCCGGCGCCGGGCCGCGCGTCCCCGGGTAACGTGACTCCCGCCCGCGCNTTTAAATAAACTCTCCGGGCAGCCAAGGCGCACGCGGCTCGCTCGTGTCCCCCGCCCCCCGCCCGCGCCCGGGGGTCCACGTGCGCCCCGGCGGCCCGGGGACGGGACGAGAGCCCGCAGACCCGCGCGGCCCCAGGTGGCGCAAAGATCGGGACTGATTCCAAAGAGAGGGCCCACCGCACCCGAGCCTACGGAATCTGCGTAAAAGTTTAGGGGAAAAAGCTCCCAAACTGCCGGGCTCTTCTGGAGCGAGGATTTCGCGCGTCTTGGTTGCTGCCTGAGTCTACAACATGCACGTCCTGCCAGAGGCCGGCGCGCCTGAGCGCGGACACGCAATCCGCTGGACAGCCGGGCTTGCTTTCTAAGCTGTTCTGCCCCTTGGAACAAGCAACGGCCCGAGTGCCATTTCCCAGCCCCCATAGCTAAACATATCACCAGAAAGTGCCAAGAAAACGGGTTTCCCCGTAGGGACTGGAAATGCTCTCCTCTGCATTGTGGAGCTCTGCGTTGCTCGCAGACGGCCCACGGCCCCCGAGCGGGCGGCCAGCAGCAGCCCCGTTGAGCTCTGGTGCCCTCCTTCGAGGCCAGCACCCACCTGCCACTGCGCTTCGTTGTTACACCGCTCACTTTAGTCCTGCAACTTCTTAAACACAGCCCACTCTCCTAGCGTCCGCGAGTTAATGGCAGAGCTTTCAGAGGTTGCGTGCAGGAGGGCCCGAACCCAAGGCCAGCACAAGGGCAGCCTGGCCGCAGCAAACGGAAGTTGAAGGCGCACCTGGGCACCATTCTTGCCTTATGTTCTTTCTCCCAGCTGTTCGTCCCGCCTGTCCCCAGTGCCTTCACCGCGTGCATCCAACATCTGGAATAGCAGGGAACTTCATAGGACACTGAGAATCACTCTTGGAGGGGACTCAAGTTGAGAGAAGGCAGGGTGGCACAGATGTCCATTTCTGCAATTCCACTGCTAATGAACGGGCACCCTCCTTTCTGCCCTGCAGGGCCTTTGGCCCTGCGGGGATTGCTTTTTCGGAAGCAAATAACCTGCAAATCATGGGCTCCCACCCCCATGCTTCTCTCCCATGACCCTTTTCAAATGGCTGGTTTTCTCCAGTGATAAACTCCGGTTCACTTTGGCCTGATTTAGTTTCTAATAATAGTCCTCACTTTGCATGCATGTTGGAGGGTTGCTGACCTTTGGGCAAACGGAGTCTTTCTGTGGAGAAGCAACACTTCATTTTTCTCTTTCCAGTTGTTTTCCCGGAAGCCACCTTCTAATCCCCACCAAAAATTTACATGTAAGTAACAGCCCTTACTGTCGGGCGTAGACTACAGCTTTTTGTTCAAGGTTCGAGAGAAAGTGGGTTCACACTTCCGTATGCACAGGTGCCCACCCAGTTCCCACCTGGCCACGGGGACGGCGACTCAGTCCCGCTGTGCCTAAGGCTGAGTTGCCCCCCACCTAGTTTCGGATCCCCAACCAAAGTAGCCAGACGGGCAGGCCAGTTTTCTAAGTGCTCCTTTTACCAGCAACACCCGCCCCCCGCCCGCCCCGCTGTGCCTCGCAACTAGTAAATGGTTTGGAGCTATTTGCCAATTCAGCAGACACTCCTGTCCTGATGGAAATGTTTAGCTTGGCGCTTCCTCTCCGTGGCTGCGGGTGTTCACGGCGCACAGAGCTCCAGCACTGGGTGTGATAGAGCAGGGCACTAGCGCCAGGGCCTTTTCTAATCTGGATTAGGAAACAAGGCCACGAAGTTAAGTGTCAGGAGAACAGAGCAAGCTCTGTTCTGCCCTGGAGAGCCCAGGGGCATTCTGTGTGGAGCAACCTCGGAATGGGTGGGTGGGTGGCTACCTACAAGGCCTTGCATTTCTCTGCATTCTCCACGCGGAAAAACAAGCACAGGGCCTTCAGAAACAACAGCTCTTAATGAGCTCCAACCCAGATGCTCATTAAACTAGAGGGAAGTGCTGGGGCATCGCGCAGACTCTCACATGGGCCTTGGGGAGAGAACGGATCACGTCCCCCAGCGCCTGGCCAGGCAGGAGCTGACCGGCCGGAGCTGCGCGCCTCTTATCCCCTCGGCCTGGGCCCGGGAAGGACTCCATCGCACTTTCTGGTTGCCTAACATGGTAGCTCTTATAAAACATCCCCACACTCGCCGTTTACAGCCATTACTGCACCTGGCCCTACGTCCGTCCGCAGAGGCCCTTTCAAATGCACTTTCTTAAGTAGGAAACAGGAAGAATCACCAGCACCCCACAGATGCTTTTTCTTCTTGTAAAAGAGAAGAGATAGTCGCAGGATGGACCACCAACTGTTCATGTCAAGAAATCTAAACTTTGAAAGACCCACATTTTTTAAAAGCAGTGTTGAAAAATATGGGGACAGACTGAAAAATGTGCCCAAGAAGTTACAACCAAACCCTCAGCACGCTTTTTAGAAAGTGTTCTAATAGCAAGAGCTTGTCCCGTAAATATTACCTGATGCATACATTTAGATAGTTCCTAAACCGGGATGAAATGGTAAGAAATATACCTCTTCCTTCACTGATACAAAATATGGAGAAAATCACTGATCTCCTTTTATTGAGGGTACCGCCTGGGGATCATCTCCGTTAGAGACAAGGACCTTCTTGGAGCTGCCAGTCTTTGAGAGCCGCTCCAGGGCGAGGGGGGCCCTTAGCAGGATGGCGCCCCAGACGCTCCTCCCTGGAGGCACCGCTGCCCTTGGAAAATCGTCCTCGATACACACTGGCACGTTTGCCAGCTTCTTAAAGTGATTTAAATAAAATACTCCAGCACTGATGAGGCATCTGGAAAGCTGTCTCCCAGTTTCAGGGCGCATTTGCTCTCCTGATCCCTAACCAGGATGCTGGTGGCCCCCTCCGGAGGCTGTTTTCGGACACCTGCAGGAGCATCCCAGGAGAGGAGAGCCAGGCTGCTTGGCCAGGTGGGTGGGGGTGAAGGGACTCTGCGAGACTCTGTCAGGAGTGGCTTTGGGACAGACACTTATGCACCTTCGTGACCATAAACAAGAGGCTTGAAACTTGTGAGTCCTTTTCAAACTGTCCTGAATCACTTTCTGCGGTTGGAACTCAACGTTTTGAGATTGCAAAATGGCTTCAATTAGGGGCTGTATCCAGACAGCGCCTCTGATGCCCTTTAGTCCTGCCGGTGGAGCCACCAGCCTGACAGCGCTGGGGCGGGGGGAGAGACTCCGCCACCAGCGGCGCTCGGGGAGGGGCGCAGACCCCCACCTCCCGTCGTGTGGCTGGTCTCCTAAACCACGGGGTGGCCTTGCCCCACTGGGGAAGGAACCGGCCAGGCTTCCTTCCCAAAGAAACCTCACTTCATCGCAAAGCGTTTCTTGTGGTTGTGACGGCCCTAACCTCGCCCGATCCCCAGACCGCCTGCGTTTGAACTGAGTTTCTGCAGCGGATACGCCGCGAGGCTGCGCTCAGCGCTGGAGAAGAGGAGACACCTATTGGCAAGAAGGCGCGCTCGAAATCAGGGCTGCTCTGGGGAAACACCAGGGGGACACCGCTTCCCAGTCTGTGCCGCGCGCCCGCCGCCCGCGCGCTTCACAGCGGCAGACCCTGGCCGCGCCTGCTCGCCCCGCCCGGGCCGGGACCCCGGGGGGCGCGGGCGGCGGGCGGGGCTGGGGGTGCGGGGGTCCGCGGCGGGGGCGGCCTCGCCGGCTTACCTTCCTCCGCCGACTTCATGGTGCCGCCGGAGGGCGGCGCGGGCCCCAAAGTTTCTCCGCTCCCGCAGACTGCAGCCGGAGGGCCGAGTGGAAACTTGGAAGGGACTGGAAAACTGGTACTTGGCATCCACGCGGCGGCGGCGGGGAGCAGGAAGAGCGAGAGCAGGAGCGGGAGGAGCGGGCGCTCAGCGCCGCCGCCCGGGCCAGGTCTCCCGGGAAGGCAGACCTCTTCCCCAGCGGACGCGCGCCGGCCCGGC